>NC_041063.1:7053193-7318193 GCF_900634775.1 Gouania willdenowi | reverse complement strand
TAACAAATAATCAATTTCCAGCATCCTGTTTTCCAACCATTGCTGCTGTTAATAAAGTAATTTTGTCTCATCTTTATATGATTTTGATTAAATACAGACACAAAAAGACATATTGCACACAACGTAAATATATTTTATTTTTGTTTTCTGATATTTGTACACAAATAACACAAAACGACAACATTAAAACACAAGTTTACTCCAAATAACACAAAACGACAACGAAAATACACAGAATGACAAAAAAAATATACAAAATTACAGAAAATGTCAACAAAAGTACAGAAAAAGACAAGAAAAACACAAAAAAAAAATAACTCTGCAAACAAACAGTACTAATAAACGACAACAGAAATACACAAAAATGACTCCAAAAAAACGCTGTACTGTAAAATGCTGTACTCCACGCAAACGGCTGTTAAAAGTTCAGTTATTAACACAAAAATACACAAATTACTAGGGATGCACATTGTATTTCTGGCTCTGAATGTGTTCTAACCACTAAAATTCAAATATTGCAATTGTATAAATTAATATTATTGCTTTAAAAAAATAAATAAATAAATATGATATTTATTTAGCACTTACATTCCAACAATGCACAATATAAATTTAGATAATATCAATAAAGAAAAAAAACCGACTAACTGAGGGTTTCCACTGGATACGTCTCCGTTGCGCCATGGCACCGATCCAGTTTTGCCCCGCTGTCCGCCGTGCGGTAATCCCCACTGGTTTCGTTTTGAGTGCGCCACGTTGCTCTCCGGTTGGACGACTGTGACGTCACGAGACAGAGGAGTTCTCACGATATTTATATAATCGCGCGAGAATGCAGTTAAATGTATGTGTTATAAACGCAACAATAAACAGATAAACAGGTCAGTGTTCCTAACGAAGGAGAACAAGAAGGTTTATCAACAGCCAACAGAGAAGAGATAAAACTGCACCAGTAAAACATGAACTAAATCAAAGTTGCTGCAGTTTACAGTGCAGTTACAGTATGAGAGGAATCAATACAGTGGATGTGAATTTGTTTCTACACATTATGATGTTTTGGAGATATAGATTGAAATATAATTTGAAGTGTTTTATTTTGAAAAGTAATATTGTGGAATACGTGCTTAATTTCCTGTTTAGCTTCATTTGCTTTGTGCTGATTAATGCATCGTGCTCCGGTAGAAATAGAAGCCCTGCGTACATCAGGTGGAGGGCACAGGACTACCACAGGTGGGAAGGAGCAGTGGACTCAGTGGAAATGAACACTCAGCTCTGGTGGCAACGTAACGCAGTGGAGCCGCATCCAGTGGAAACTGGGGGTTAGCTGCTGAAAGAGAGTCAAAATAAACATGTTATCTCATTAAAACACAAAGTGCATTAATTAGAGACTATACTAAATTAATACTATAACAAGATTTGATATAAAAAATGTTGGTTTATGACTGAATCAATGAAAACAATAAATGACTTGACTGAAACTAAACTAAAGAAAATAATTGTGATGAGTAACATGTGACTAAAACTAAGACTAATTTTACAACTAAACAACTGAAACCTAGACTATAAATCTGCTCCACCAGGTTGAACTAATCTTCTTCTGTCCTGCAGATATTTAACATTTTTATTGTAGCTTCAGCTCCACACTGTGATTTTCTGATTTTCATTTATAAACTTCTTTAAATCAAAGACCTTTTTTTTTTATCTTCAATCCCACTTTTAAGCCAAACATTTTTAGTCATGTTGTGTGTTTTTGGAGACATTTTGTGTGTTTTTGTTGTCATTTTGTGTGTTCTCGTTTTCATTTTCTGTATTTTTGGAGTAATTTCTGTACATTTTACTTGTCATTTTTTGTTTTTCTCTCATTTTGGGTGTTTTTGTTGTCAATTTTTGGCTATAATTAAGACGAAACACTGTGTTTTTCTGATTTTCCTTTATAAACTTCTTTAAATCAAAGATGTGTTTTAACTTCAGTCCCACTTTTAAGCCAAACGTTTTTCATCACCCGTGATTCTCTTTATTGTAGCTCAGCCAGACTTTCTGTTCTGCCTCAAAATAACTGAATTATTCCCCTTGGAGTAATACTGTGAGGGTTAGAGGTTCTATTCCCACCAGGCTGAGACGTGTCCAAATCAGACTTACTGCTAGAATTGGACCAAAGCCTGTAGCTTTTCACTCTGCTTATAAAAAGAAACACAGAGAGACAAATAGAAATGCAAATGTAGCAGATCTAAGCTGTAGAGAATTCAGAAACAGGACGTGATAACAAGTGCAGCAACATTCGGCAACTTTTGTACATATTAAATATTGAATGAAGCAAGCGCCGTTTGTTTGGTAATTCGTCCATAATTGATACTTATTCCCAGTGCTGTGATTGTGAGTGAAGCATCAGTGAAAGATGTCAACACTTACTGTATAATAATGTAGAATAAAGTGGAAAATAAATGTGTTAAAAATAAGCTCCAGACTGTGGTGTGTGTAGTTGGAGTGGATTTCTAGTGTTTGGGCTTAAAATGATTTCAGAATTTGTAAACAGCAAATGTTATTTAAAGGGATCCTCCTCTGTTTTTACAAATCTGACCTAAAACTTTCTAAATGTCCTTATTAGTAGATTTATGTCTAACAAAACACATTATTTTGCACCATATTCATTTAATTTCCTTTTTAAAATGGGACTACTTTACAGTTTTAAATCCTGTGATTGATGATGTCACAAGGCCCCACTGCCTGTAAACATCCCATTGTTTTCTATTGGAATGAAACATTCAGCCTGATTTTTAGATCATTTTTGTAGCTTTTTAGATCATTTATCAGCTTTTTAGATCATTTAACAGCTTTTTAGAACATTTAACAGCTTTTTAGATCATTTAGCAGCTTTTTAGATCATTTAGCAGCTTTTTAGATCATTTATCAGCTTTTTAGAACATTTAACAGCTTTTTAGATCATTTAGCAGCTTTTTAGATCATTTAACAGCTTTTTCAGTCAAAATGACATCTTGTGCTGCTTTTGGTTGCTCTAGATAATCAGGAAAAGTTAAAGATGCTGATGTAAACCTCTTGTTTACAGAAAGAGGATTAAAATCTGTGACCGCAGGGGGAGACAGTTCCAACTCTGAGGTTTGGTAGTAGACAATAAAGTAGAAAAGAAGAGCTCTTCTAAGGGACCTTTACTCTCCCTTAAACAGTGCGCTGACGCACTCTGGTGGCTATAGTTAGCGAGTTGATCACAAACAGTTGATGACACATAAACTGAGGATAGAAGGATGGAGGAACACAGGCTCTAAAACTGTAGTCCAAAAGGCAATTAAATGAATATGGTGTAAAAACAATGTGTTTCGTTAGACATAGATCTACTAATAAGGATATTACGAAGATTTTAGGCCCGATTTGTAAAAACAGTGGAAGATCCCCTTAATGAGTAACTAAACCCCAGAAGCAAATGCAGTTGGTATGAAGTTGTGCTTTTCATTGGTTCTTCTCCAAATCTTGACATTTTACTCAAAGTTTTTCAATTTGTCGTGTTTTATAGTCAGATTTTGAGAGTGACTGCCCTAAGTTGAAACCCAGCTATTACAATTACATTTTTCTATTTGTTTGTGACGTTTTGGTAGCTTCTTACCATCACCATTGGCTCCGCCCCCTCCTATAAAAACCTGTGGGTTGGACTGAGAGAGTAGTGAATAGAGAGCTACTCTCTCAGTGAGTAATGAGTAGCTAGTTAGCATAGCATAGATTGTTCTGTGGAGGTTTTATAGTATAGACTGGGCGTGTCTTAACTGCTCCAGAAGCCACGCCCATAATCGAGGCCTTTTTTTCTTTAATTTCCCGCTGAAACCTTGTGGTTTAGTTTCTCTTTAATGATCCTGTGCAGATGAACCAATCGCTCCTTTTTTTACTTCCAAACAGTTAAAATCCAAATCAGATTTTCTTTATTTCTTTTTTCCTCTGCTTTTCTCTCCTTCCACCATGCCCCGCCCCTCTTCCCCTTCCTCTCTGCACTCTTGCATCACCCCGCCCACCCTGGCCCCGCCCACCCTGCTTTAGCCCCATTGCTGTGTGGCCTCTCTCTTGTAACTCCTGCCGGCTACAGCTTTCTACCGCCTTCCTCTGCACCCTTCTGGTCAGGTACTAGTATCACTGCTGTACGTCTGTCTGTCTGTCTGTCTGTCTGTCTGTCTGTGTAATAGATAAAGTCGGAGCTGCTGTGCATGCTGGGCTGAGCTTCAGTGAACATATCCTATGATTTATTTTGCACCCTTTGCATCGTATCATCTCACGCTCAAACATTTCACCCTGTGTAGAAAAATAAAGAAACTGTCTATGTTTTTCTGCATGCCAGTGAAATCTCCTTTGATTCATATGACAGCGTCTGATACTGTGTGTGTGTGTGTGTGTGTGTGTGTGTGTGTGTGTGTGTGTGTGTGTGTGTGCGTGTGTGTGCGTGTGTGTGTGTGTGTGTGTGTGTGTGTGTGTGTGTGGTGTGTGTGTGTGTGTGTGTGTGTGTGTGTGTGTGTGTGTGTGTGTGTGTGTGTGTGTGTGTGTGTGTGTGTGTGTGTGTGTGTGTGTAACATAGAGAAAAATCTCCTCTAAAGTAGCTGAGGCCAGAATGGAGAGGATTGAGCTGTGCTAACGAGCTAAGATGCTAACATCTGACACACTACAGACCATTTTAAATAAAGTCTACAGAACTACAGAACATTATTATTAGTATTATTATTAGTATTATTATTATTATTCTTTTTTTTATTATTCTTTTTTTTCTCTTCTCTCTCACTCCAATTCATTCTGATAATCTACTTTATTCAGTAATTTATTTAATTTAAGTAAATGTTTCTTATGACCCTGTCACATAGAATTACATACGTTTTCATCCATCCATCATAATGTTGCACTGCACAAATACAACATTTTGCTTGTCTTTTTATTTTGCTGATTTATCAAAGTCATATTATTTTAAATGAATCAGGCCTAAGCCTTTATATTGTTTATATTTTACATTAAAAAACAAACAAACCGAATCCGTAAGGTTTTAGTTCAAACAGAATATGAACTACCAGGTATATTCGCTTAAAGCTGCAGTATGTATACGTAATTAGAGACTGGTATAGAATCATCCTTCCTGTTCCATTCTGGTGAACGAATGTAGGGACTTTATTTGTATATCTTGTTATTGGAGAGTTTTATTATGTTTTAGAGCTGGGTTTCCATTACCCTTGGAAATGCGCAAAATCCTAAATAACGCAATAAAAACTGGTAATAGAAACACCTGAATTTTGAAAAAAACACTCAAATATTGCTAAAACGGAGGAATTTCAGACGTGGAAACACGTTCAAAGCGTAATTATACTTAGTTGACATTTAGAAATATCGCTTTTATTTTGCCAAAATCTGTAATGGAAACCCAGCATCTGACATGAAAGCTGGTATCACTCTGTAGTTACTGTCCTCAACGTGAGCCCCTCCCCCGTCCCAAAGCGCTCACAGGTCAGAGCAGACCCACACCACTCCACGTCCACACTGGAAATGAACCTTGGATCTACTTCTCTAGGTTTACACCTGATTTATTGTCTGTTCACCAGGATGTGGGGCGGACGTCTAATCAGCACTCAGTTTATAAACCGATCTCTGATTGGCTGAAAAGCAGCGTCACACCCCTGATTGCTAAAGCTCAAATACAGAGAAGAGAAGGAGCAGAGGTCTTAACAGGGTTGGGCTCAATTACATTTTTCAGTTTCCCATGTTCAATTCAATTATGATTATAGTGACCAGCATTTTTTCCAATTACAATTAAAATACAATATATTTTTTATCCACAGAAAGCGAATTACAATTGTGTTCTCAATTACTAAAGTTCATTTACAATTAATCACAATTACTGAGCCTTTAATAAATAACGTAATAGAAGTTAACCTTCCTCTTGTGTTAGCTTTCTGTTAGCATCTCTTGTTCTAACGGGTCCTAAATCAGCTGCAAAATACACTAAAAACAAATATATATATCATTTAAGTTTTTTCCTATCTATTGATTATTTTGTTAGGCTCCATAATCAATGAAAATATAAGTTTTAATATTTCTGGCGTCATATTTTTTTTGTCAGTATACACCTCGATTTCATATTTTGGCAAAATGCGTGAAAACTTGATATGAAACATAATTTAATAATTGTTAACTACATACAGTATATGTAGATCTGTAACATGGTTCCCCAGTTTAACGTTAAATTATAATTGATAATTTTTATAGAATTTTCATGACAATTACAAAGTCAACATTCTGAACTCATTTACAATTTAACTACAATTACAACAGCAACAGATTTTTAAATTTACAATTATAATCATGCCATAATTGTAGTTAATTATCAATTACGTAATTACATTTATAATTGACCACAACCCCTGAGAGTCCTCTCAGAACACTTTATATTATAATATAATTAAAGGTTAGGATTCATGACCAAATGATGTCAAGAAACTTACATACTGCAGCTTTAAGTCTTTGTCACAGCTGTTTTTTCCAAAGCATTTACATCTTAATCTCCAGTAAAAGCCAATCAAAGACATTTTGGACGATATTATGCTTCCAGTTTTGTGGGAAGGCTCTGTTTTTATTATTCATTTAAAAAATAAATTAGATGTAGATTTGGCCTCTGACTATTTCATGCACTGGTGACAGAAAAAAAACAACACACTTTTTTAATAATACATTAAAAACAAAACAACTCAGAGCAAAATAAAAGCTGATGACTAAATAAAAAATAAGTGAGTTATTGAAGATGTGAAGAAACAGAGCATCACAGGTTTGTAGACAGATGCAAACGCAGTACTGGGTGGTCACAGCAGGGGGCGTTATGTTGTCTTTAAGTGTGTGTGCGTGCGTACGTGTGTGTGTGTGTGTGTGTGTGTGTGTACACATCGTTCTCACACAGTCGTGTGTTTTTATTCCTCCAGTGTTTACTCCTAAAGTGATGGGCGTGGCCATCGCTCGGTACGACTTCAGCTCTCGGGACACGAGGGAACTGTCTCTGCAGGAGGGAGACGTGGTGAAGATCTACACCAAGACTGGAGCCAACGGGTGGTGGAGGGGGGAGGTCAATGGACGGGTGAGTGGAGGGGGGGGTCAATGACGGTGAGTGGAGGGGGGAGGTCAATGGACGGGTGAGTGGAGGGGGGGTCAATGTGCGGGTGAGTGGAGGGGGGGAGGTCAATGGACGGGTGAGTGAGGGGGGAGGTCAATGGACGGTGAGTGGGGGGAGGTCAATGGACGGGTTGAGTGAGGGGGGGTCAATGGACGGGTGAGTGGAGGGGGGGAGGTCAAATGGACTGTGAGTGGAGGGGGGAGGTCAATGTACGGGTGAGTGGAGGGGGGAGGTCAATGGACGGGTGAGTGGAGGGGGGGGTCAATGGACGGGTGAGTGGAGGGGGGAGGTCAATGGACGGGTGAGTGGAGGGGGGAGGTCAATGGACGGGTGAGGGGGGGGGGGGGGTCAATGTACGGGTGAGTGGAGGGGGGAGGTCAATGGACGGTGAGTGGAGGGGGGGGGTCAATGGACGGGTGAGTGGAGGGGGGAGGTCAATGGACGGGTGAGTGGAGGGGGGAGGTCAATGGGAACGGGTGAGTGCAGGGGGGAGGTCAAATGGGAGCGTGACTGAAGGGGAGGATCAACGGGAGTGTGAAGTGGAGGGGGAGGTCAACGGACGGGTGGTGGGGGGGAGGTCAATGGAGAGGTGAGTGGAGGTCGGGGGGGTGTCAATGGGAGGGTGGTGAAGGGAACAGGTAGAGAGAAACACCACCTTGTGGACTGGGGGGGAACTACAGGCAGCTGCATCTTTTTTAGAGTCTTTTTGGGCTCTGTGGCGGATCTTGTGGCGGATCAATAATTAATTTATTTACATAACTAATCACACGTGTATAATAAAATATTATTGAATGTATTCTGCCTGTGGGTGTCGGACCATTCACAAATACAAAAACATGAATACAAATGCCACCACACAGATGCATGTATGTTTTTGTTTGTATTTGTGTTTTTCGTTTTTATTTGTTTTTTGTTTTTATTTGTGTTTTTTGTTTTATTTGTGTTTTTTGTTTTTATTTGTGTTTTTTGTTTTTGTGTGTTTTTTGTTTGGATTTCTGCTTTTTGGTTTGTATTAATGTTTTTTTGTTTGTGAATCATCTGACACAGACTCACTGTCCCCAAATAGGAAACGTTTTAATTCAGTTTTTTTTTTCAGTTTTTTAATCATGAGCTTTTTTTCATTTTCTAAATCCTCTAAAAGGTTTATTTCCACTTGTTTTATCCAAACGTATGAAAAGTCTGAGCCAAAACCACCAGCGCTCAATAATCAGCCATAAATAAAGAATCTTCATCTTTTTCACTAAACCCGTAGTGTGTGCATTGATGTGTGCAGCTGTTCTCTTTAGAACCAATAAAAACAATCACTGCTACGAGCTGCAGGAATAGAAAAAACCGTCAGGTGGTTTGTTTGTTTGTCGATGTTTATAATCAGATCAATAAAAGTTTAAATGATACTAAAAGACTTTCGACTTATTAACGCGACACTTTCAGAGGTTTTACTTTCTCTGATGATTCAAGGTCTCATCATAAACTGCTGACTCATTATATTGCACTTAATGCTCACTTTGGTATAAAATGTGTTGTTTTCAAGGTGTAAATAACAAAACGTAGGTTTTTGCTTTATTTTACACATTAGTGCTAAACATTGATAAATATATTTTCTTATTACTTCCTGATAGGCTGTGAGGATACAGTTAACCAACCATTCCATTTGAATCCTGATTTAAAAAATCAAAGACGGGATGTAATGATTCACTTTAACGCCTTTCATTTTGATTGTATTTTGGAGAAAAAACTCATTCATCACAATAGAGATTCTTATTATTTTACTTAAATTGTCAATCATTCTTCTTACAAACCATTTGAACTCATAAATTTTAAAAAAAAAAGTGCACATTCCTTCATTTATCACCATGCAAAGTTAAACAAAAATATAAATCTTTTAAAATCGCATAAAATGAAAATTTAAGAAAAATGTGCTAATGTTGCCGGCTTGGAATTTACATATTTTTTTATTAAAGTGTGTGTATAACAAATGTAAAAGTGCTGCAATCAAAAATACAGGAAATAACCATTTTTTTGTTTACAATCTGTGCCAATAAATGAGTTTTATTGTTCCACTTTACATGTCGACGTAAATCATTATTTTTTTAACATTAGTTCCATGTTATATTTGTTCCCGGCCAATATTTAATGCAGTCTAATAATTTAACTTAACTTTACGACACTTTCTGAGCACTGCACTCACAAATGTTCACTTATACTACAAACATTTGACCAAACATGTCATTTATCAAAATGTATCTCTGTTTTCTATTAAAATAAACTAGTTTTATCATGTCACTGGGGTATTTAAGAAGAATGTTTGTTGCGCCCCAACTGTCATGTCTCCATTCCCCTCCAGTGGGGTGCGCCCCACACTTTGAGAAGCACTGGATTAGCATGGGAAAACTGCAAATATTGTTACGTTTTATTGAATGTGTGTATTAGGAGGGACTGGGAATGATTTGGTTATTCATTAGGTACGATTCTTACATTCTGACTTAGGACACATTGGATGCTCTAAAGGGCCGGATTCGGCCCCCGGGCCTCGTGTTGAACATGTGCTGTTAATGACTTCCGCTTGTGTCTGATATATTCCTTCTGTTCCCGTAGGTCGGCTGGTTTCCATCTACGTACGTAGAGGAGGGAGAGGAGTGATCTTCACTGAGGAAGAGGACGATAAAGTAACGATGAAGAGCAAAACCACGGCTGAGCTGTGGTGACCATGAGCTCAGAGACGTCACAGCATGTCTGAGGTCATCTGTCACAGAAAGGAACGGCTCTGAGACAGAGGCTCTGATTGGACGCTCGTTGGTTTGTGGATCAAAGGCTGCCCGGACACGCCCCGCCCCCTCCCTCCCCTCCTCTCATCAATCATCCTCCTGCTCCCACCTGTGCCAAAAACTCCAGACACTCCACCTGTGTGTCATTCATTTGTCCACCTTCATCATCATCATCATCACCATCATCACCCTGTGAGCGAGAAACAGCTTTGCTTTGATCTCTCTCTCTCCTCCAATCAGACGAGGTTTTCTTTGAACTTGTCTGTCTGTTCCTCTAATGCAGGTGTGTTTTAATGATTCACACACACACATACACACACATTATCAGCACACATGAGAGCGTGTGTGTGTGTGTGTGTGTGTGTGTGTGTGTGTGTGTGTGTGTGTGTGTGTGTGTGTGTGCGTGTAGCTTCCATTGATCGCTGTTCTTCTTTTCCTCCTCCCTCCTTTTATCTTACTCCATCCTTTCATGTTTTCTCTTGTCTTGGCCGTTAGCCAATAGCGATCCTCGTCTCTTAACAGTGGCGGTGGTGTGTCGACGGTCCGTTGGACGAGGGTTTATCTGGTTGGATGCATTAGCAGCGTGTCGGGGGAGGGGAGTCGTGTTACCTGGAATAATTCAGTCTGTAACGGAGATGATTATTGACAAAATTATTTTTTAAAAACAAACATTTTCTTAAATCCAAAGCTTTGTTTTGCTGCAAGAAGCTTTGACCTAAAGCAAATGTGTCCAACTTATGGCCCGGGGGCCAAATCTGGCCCTTTAGAGCAGTTTTTATCAAACGAGGGTACTTGTAACCCTAGGGGTGTATAATGGTACTACATGGGGTAATTAAAAGAGAGAGTGGAAATTTAACTAATGAATGCATTAAAAACATGAGGTTTTATAATGTTTATTTTTTGTTAAAAATGATAATCATACTTAGTATTACCAGCAACTCACAACATGACAACAAAAACTAATAAAATGAATAGACAACAAAATACACTAAATGACACCAACAGAGACCCCTGCTTTAGACCATCCACTTTGGCCCTGCAGGAGAAAGTAAAAATATGAATTATTGTGTAAATGACCAAATAATTAAATTGTATTTATCTCAGCTCCTCCAATGACACAAAATCAATGAAATCCCACAAAAATATTGCTTATATCACATGACGGCAGTTATTTTTCATCTTAAATGGTTGAAAGAATTCTGAATTTTTTTCAGAATTTTGTAATTTCCTTCAAATTATTTCACGAATTTCAAATTTACCCAGATTCCATTTTAAAATTGGCACAAAATCAAGAAAATTTAAAGTAAAATCTGTATTGTTTGAATATTGTAGGTTCCTCACATACTTTCTATATCAATTATACATGGAAGTGCAAACTAAGGTATATTATGTTGAAATTGCTGGTTTTCCAGCATCAAATCTGTGGCCCACTTGAGATTAAACTGGTCTGTATTTGGCCTAAACTGAACTAAAAATATAGTTTTTACATCCCTGACGTAAAGGAAGTGATGATAAAACTAAAAATCTCTGTAAATCCTCCTCATTTTAACATTTAAAGGGACGGAAACCTAAAAATGTTCCCGTTCCTGTAAACAAACTGTTAGTCTAATCCAGGGGAGTCAAACTTTTATGGGTGTTCCCCACTTTGAACGAAGGTGAACTTTCAACCCCCATAGAGCCCCAAATAATCCTGATAAATACATGTTCATTAAATTATTGAACGAACAGGGAACAAAGAACATATTTGATAATAAATCAAAAACTAAACTAGGATCATCGTATGCATAAAAAACTCATGTAAAAGTGTCAAAAATACAGGAAATCTGTGACAAAAAGCTGGAGAAAACAAAAAAAGTTTGTCTTTATCTGATCAAACATGATCGTCTACAGCAGCTTTAATGTCAGGATGACATCAGAATTATGTAGTTCCTGATCATGTCTGCATCGTACCAATACTTTCATATATTTTATGGCTTTAAAGAAAATAATTATTGTAGAGAAATGCCTTTAAATATAGTCTCAACATCCAGCCAATCAGAGGGATTCTCTCATCAGTGATCATTAGGTGACCGACCAATGGAAACTCAGTTTATTGTAAAAGGACAAGTTAGTGTTGGAAACTATTGGAGAAGATGAGATTACATCCTTTTCTCTCCCTCTTCTTCTTCCTCTACTTCCTCTTCCTCTACTTCTACTTCCTCTACTTCCTCTTCCTCTACTTCCATCCAATCACAGCTGCTCTCTAAAGGAAGAACAGACGATCTCTGCCCCAAACATTTAAAAATCATCTCTGATTAAAAGACAGATTATTATACATCATTATTAACACCGTGTGTGCGTGTGATCATTAGCTCTGTTGTTAGCCACCATGCTAGCTCATCCATGTGTTTCTCGCTCTGACTGAAGCTCTCTCTCCTGTGTGCGTGCGAGCGTGTGTGTGTGCGTGCGTGCGAGCGTGCGAGCGTGTGTGTGTGTGTGTGTGATCCCAAGTAAAGCCAAAGCTGTATGCAGTACTCCACGTACACGTACGTTTCAGTGTTCTTTAATGACTGTAACCACGGTAACGACCTCTGTGGCCTAACTCTACGATCGTGCAATCCTGTGTGTGTGTAGCATAAAGTGTGTGTATTGTTGGATTGTATCATAGTGTAAATATGTGTAAATAGCAAAACAATAAAGATATTTGCAGCTTCTTCTTATTATTGATGTTTTCACTTGTTTCTGTTGTTGTTTTTTATTAAAAAACTGTGATTATTAATGTTGGCAGTGAAACATAAACGTGTTTTTCTTCTGTTGTTTAAAGAATCATAATATTCTTTTAGAACTTTAACAGTAAAGGTAATTAAGACATCTTTACTTATTCTTTGTCTCAAACTTCACAACAAAACATCAAAACAATAAAAGTAAAACATTAAAAACATGTTCAGTTTGAGAAATGGTCTGATCTCAGGGTCACATGATCAACATTCATGTCAGCATTAGAATAATGACCAATCAGAGCATTAACAACAGGTTAGTGTCATTTTGTGTTTTTTATTTTTTTTTTTTTTCTGTCCTTTTAGTTGTTTTGTGTGTTTGTTGTTGTTCTTGTTGTTTTGTGTGTGTGTGTGTTTTTTTTCTTCGTGTATTTATGTTGTTTTATATATTTTTGTCACTTTGTTTAACCATGTTATTTTCTGTATTTTTGGAGCCATTTTGATTAGTTTTGTTGTCATTTTTTGTATTTTTCTGTTTTGTAATTTTTTTGTGTGTTTTTGTTGTCATTCTGTATACTTTTCATGTCATTTTTTTTTTCTTCATGTTTTGTGGTTTTGTTTAAATATCTTGGTACATTTTTTGTGTTTTGTCGTTTCGTGTGATTTTAGAATTTTTTTATAGTTTTGCTGTCATTCTATTCATAAGTCATAATAATAATTCATAAGTGTGTTTTTGTTGTGGGTTATTTTTTTTGTCCTTGTGTTTGTGCATTTACTTTTGGGGCCACACAATATCAGACTGAGGGCCGCATTTGGCCCCTGGGCCGCATGTTGCAGATGCTGGTGTGAAGGAACAGTGGACGAAAGTTTGATATAAAAAAATTAACCTCATTTAAATGATCCTGATGACATCATTCCAGACTGTAATGAACACAAAAATAAATAAACACGGAATGCATCAGTTATTTCACCACTAGGGGGCAGAATATGTATTAGTATTAGCTGTAATTATAATTAACCTACAATGTTTCAGACTCTACAATCTCTGACATCAATGTCTTCGCGAGTAACGGGCGGAGTTTCACAGACACATAAAAGTTAAGCGGGCACTGGTCGGCTCCGTAATTAGGAGTCAGGGATGAGTTTGCGCAGTTTTTTGTCAGTTTAGACGGCGTTTCGTGTGGTTTATATCAGTGGTTCCCGAACTTTTTCTGCTCAGGTACCCCCATTCTCTTACTTCTGAATCCAAATACCTCCTTTGTCCAACTACGTTTTGCTCAGAATTTGCTAATTTTGTAAATAAGAGGAAAGGAACATTATTTAGCGCCTCCTGAATAGATTTATTTCTATAGTTTTTATCAGTCATCTCCCTCCTGATACGGGACCCACACTGACCCTTGTATTTTCAGTTCATGTTCTAATCAAGATCATATTTATCATCATTTTGTGTGTTTTTGTGCCATTTTGTGTATTTTGTTGTTGTTTGTCTGTTCAGTTTATTATTCAGTATATGTTTCTCTTATTTTGTGTGTTTTTGTTGTCATTTTGTGAGTTGCTGGTAATATTTAGTATGATTATAATTTTTAACTAAAAATAAAGAGTATAAACCCCCTTTTTTAATGCTTTCATTTGTTTGTTTTTCTCTCTCTCTCGCAAGTACCCTGTAGTGCCATTGCGTACCCCCATTTGAGAAACACTGGTTCAGACTGTGTTTGAAGCGGTCAGGATGGGAGGGAGGGGCGGAGGTCCCCGGAAACATTTCCCCATTAAAAAAAACATCCTTTACCTCATGGTGAAGCCGTTTTATCCACATTCTGTCCATTTCCACGTTCAATAGTGGGTTCCTTCTTTATTGGTTGTTTCCGTGATTCCGTTAATGTGTAGGGCCCTATCTCAGCTTACAGCTGATCAGCTGTCGTATTTATTCATTGTGGCTCTTTTAGATTTCTACTTTTGAATACTGAGCAGGTGAGATATGACATATTTAATCATATATATATATATATTATATACATTATACACACACAAACGGACTGTTTGAAGGCCACGTTTTCATTCTCTCATCATCATCTTTTGTTTCTACACGACCGCTCCAATCCCTCGCTCCTCCTCTCCTGCGCTTTCTGTCGCTTTATTGCAACGTTTTTTGGGTGACGTGAGAACCGTCATCATCATCATCATCATTTCCAGAGGGTGAAACTGCTGTGTGTAAATATCAAGCAGCTCTCGCTCCAGTCTGCTAACGACATCACATAAACACTGAGGAAACGCAGTCAGACGAGCCATCACCATAAAACACACACACACACACACACACACACTAGTGCACACTCCCTTTGTACGTATATTTATTTAGATATTTATAGATTTAGATTCCCTTCTTTCCAGTAGGTGTGGATTTACTGCAGCTGTGCACATAGTTTACTACTGCAGTAGTGTGTTACACTTAGACACACACACACACACACACACAGTAATACAGACATTAGCAAGTGTCGACCTTGAGCGCAAAACAAACAGCAGAAATACACACTTCATTATTTATCATGGACGTTAAGTTTTAACACGCGTCCACTGGAACTTTTTAAGTTTTCTTTTAATAATTTACCTTTAATCCTCAGAAAAATACTATTTAGTTAGTAGTAGTAGTAGTAGTTTATTTGTGACATGTAAAAGAAATAGGGAAATATAGTAATTATGAACAGAAATGAGAAATTAATACCTTACAATTAAAAGCAATACATAAAGATTGGATTTTTCATATCTGAAAAGGAGTGGGAAGAAGTGAAACCTATTTACACTCACCATTTATTCATAATTAAAAAGTAACAAAGTGAGAGTTTCTTCTTTATTGTTGTTCAGGACGCACATACCCTGAGAATAGAAGCACAGTTTGTGATTTACTCTCTAACTTCAGCCACCAGAGCGTGTCAGCGTACTGTTTAAGGAGAGCTCCTCTTCTCTGCTTCATTTTATACCACTAAACCTCAGACCTTTTCTCAGGTCAGAAATGTTTTTATCCTCTTTCTGTAAACAAGAGGTTTACATTGACATCTTTAACTTTTCCAAGTTGTCATTTTGACTGAAAAAGCTGTTAAATGATCTAAAAAGCTCCTAAATGAAGTAAAAAACTGATAAGTGATGTAAAAAGCTTCTAAATCAGCTAAAAATCAGGCTGAATGTTTCACTCCAATAGAAAACAATGAGACGTTTACAGGCAGTGGGGCCGTGTGACATCATCAATCACATGATTTCAAGATGGAGGAACACAGGCTCTAAGACTGTAAAGTAATCCCATTTATAAAATATGAATAAGCTGCAAAATAATACATTTTGTTAGACATAGATCTACTAATAAGAACATTTTAAAAACAGTGAAGGATCCGTTTAATTCTCCTTAATAATAACTTTTATTCCCACAATGCAAACATCCATGTAGTATTGCATGTTATGATGTGTGTATCACATGTGTGTTCTGTTTTAAACAAGTGAGTGTAAATGTGTGTAAAGCGACACTGGGAGTCGTTAAACACTTTTTTACGTTTCTTTCGTGTGTAAAATATTCAACTTGTCGAGTATTTACTCAAGAAATCAACGATTCTGAGTTTCCTTCACAAAGTTTCATAAAGAAGTTACTTTGACGTGAGTTTTATCAAATCTACAGCCTGTGATGTTGGATTGAAAGCGTCGTCGTTTTTATAAAACAACCTGAAAAATAAAAAAAATCAATTATTAGTTTGGAAGTGAGGACAGTAAATGAACTCATTTCACCTTTTTTTATTTTCCACTTCGCTTGATTTGAATTTTAAACAAGTATTTTCCTCGACTGCTTTTTCATCCCAGAGAAAAATCATCCAGTTTAAAACGTGAGATGCTGCTTTTCTTCTCGTCTCCTGGGGTTCATGTAGAAATCTGTAGCTCTCACTGATCGACTTCAATTTAGTATCAGCGATGGTGGAAAGAGTGTGTGTGTGTGTGTGTGTGTGTGTGTGTAGCTACTGTCATTATTACGTTTTTCTCCTCGAGTATTCAGTGTAATAGGAGTGGGACGTCCAATCAGTCCTTCCAAATACATAAATTCAATGATTATCCACAATATTTGCAGGGTGCACAGTTTTCCCACTCTTTTATTACATGATGGCTGTCATTTTTAATCGCAAATTGTTGAATGTTTTTCTTATTTTTTTCAAAAATCCTGCAATTTCATTACAATTATTCCACATTTTTTTTCTCACATTGAATAAAAATTGGTCACAAACTCTGGAAAATGTAAATATTGGATATTGTCTGTAACTTCCATTATGTTACATATATTTATAGGACAGAATCACATTGAAACTGCTTGTTTTCCCGCCTGAAATTTGCAGCCCACTTGAGATCAAAGTGTTTGGCCTTTGGTCTAAAATAAGTTCGACACCCCTGATATTTAGTCATCTTAAAAATGTTTTAAAATGTTTTAAGCAGAAATAAAATGGGTTAAAAACCAAATTAAAGTGGGCAAAAACAGACAGAGAAATTAATTAAAAAAATAATTCAAAGTGTCAATACTGGCGGCCGTGGCTCAGTGGTAGTGGGTCATCCAATAACCGAAGGGTTGGGAGGTTTGGATCCCACTCTATCCAATTAATTGTTGTTGTGTCCTTGGGCAAGGCACTTTACCCACATCGCCTCGTATGAATGGGAATGAATGTTGGTGGTGGTCAGAGGGGCCGTAGGCGCCAAATGGCAGCCACACTTCTGTCCGTCTGCCCCAGGGCAGCTGTGGCTACATTGTGGCTTACCACCACTGGTGTGACTGATGTGACTGACTGGTGGGAATTAATAATGGTTTCTGTACTCCAGGGCTATTCAACTGGCAGCCCGCGGGCCAAAACCGGCCCACTCCTCAAACTCATCCGGCCCGTGGCCCTTCTATCCATAGTTAGTGATAAATTGTTTAATGTTTGCTAAAAAATGTTCACGCGTGGCTTTGTGACACTTCACAGCACTCTGTGACAGTTTGCGGCACTTTGTGACGTTTTCCGGCACTGCTGCTTACAGCGCCTATTATGAGAAGGGTCTGTTGCATATTATTGAAAGGCACTTTAGATAAACAGAAGGCATGACACATTCAAAGAAAAAGCCACAATGTCTGACGGCACTTCAAGACGACCCACGCCAACTGTGACAATGACTATCCACTGGGTTCAGATGCTCAGCAGACAAACCTTTCTGACAATATGGCCCACAGCAAAGTGTAGTTGATGAATCTAAACTATTGTTATTATTATTATTATTATTATTATTATTATTATTATTAATAACAAAAGTGGCAGAAATTAGGGGGGGGTTTGGGTATTGTAATTTAAAAAGTAGAAACAATTAGTTTAAATTGGCAAAAAAGTGGTGGAAAGGGTTTATAAGTGCTGAAAATGTATTGAAATGTGATGTAGACGTGTCAGAAATGTGAGTAATGTAGCAAAAATACATTAAAAGGAGCAAAAATATGGCAAGTTTGGTGTAGTTGCAGAAAAAGGATAAAGAATAAGCAAAAATGGGCTCAAATTGTTCAGGAAATTTTGTTAGTTTCTTGAAGGCGTCTGGCGACCCCCTCCCAGTGTCTCGTGACCCCAAGGTTGAGAACCCCTGAGTCAGGAAACATGTTTAAATGTACAATTCCTTTCTTTGGGTGTTGAACTAAACAAGTGTCTGAGTAGAAGATTTAAATAGTAACATTAAAGGGTTGCTAGGCAACCTTCATTTCCATACCATGTTCTAACAGAATAAAGATTAAAACAGTCTTTTCTCTCTGAGTAGAGCATCAGTAGATCACTAGATCATTTATGCAGCGATGGAGAGCTGCTGAAGCTTCTATTTTCAGTTGAAGTCACTCTTTTTCCTCATAACTTCCACTGGCAGTCGTGCCATCCACTGCGTGCCCGTTCTCCAGCGTCCCCCGGAGCACCTCCACATGTATTCAGCTTCCATTTGTCATTCCTGGGAATGTGGTGGCGTCAGCAGATACGTCCCAACCTCCAGTGAAGGCACCACCACTGCTGCCACCGCCAGAACATCACCCCCCCCCAACGTCCTTATTAGATCTGTATAGCATCACAGTGATGGATAATGATGATGCTGCTGCCCTATTTAAGGCTCACAGTCGTACGTTTGGTTCAGTTTTGATTCCAGCTCCACAGGCTGCAGTCACACCATGAAGGTGTGCATGAGATCATATAAAGATTACATCAGAGCTTCCTTAAAATAAAAAGTTATTGTAGTAAAGACTGGTTGGGTAAAGATAAAACACTCTTATCGTATTTTCTCACATATTTCTTTAAATTGTTCCTAAGTGGAAAGAATGCAATTAAATCTTCTGCAAGTTTTTAGCCAAAATCATTGTTTTCTATTATATATTTACATGTAGGGGACCCTGGTCGATGTCCGAAGGCGGTAAAAACACTGTCACTCTTTTATGACTCAAACACAGACACTGGACAAAGAAAATGTCTTCAAATCCCAGCCATTCTTCATCCTGCAGCCTCTTGCAGCAGCTGCTGATGACCTGCAGACCCCCTGCTGACACAAAGAATGGAACTGGAAGACATTTCACACCTCAGAAATCTTCCTCAACATGAAGATTGAAAAGGAAGAAATAAAAACAAAGCCTACAACACCATCCGATGCTTTAAAGGCAGAACTGTGATTTAAACTAATTCCAGACATGGGACCCAGACTTTAACCATTTTCTTCACCTACAGGAAAGATATTCATCAGGCGTCTCTTTCTGACACATGTTTAATCACTAATGTAATCATAATTCAAAGGAAATAACAATTCATATTCCATGGTTATTGATCAAAGTGTTTTTTTGGCTTATGTTAAGCTAGAAATAGTTCAAATCACTCATTTAAGGAATACTCAATTGAGTAATTTTTCAATGGTTCATACAATCTGAATTTCATAATGTTTTCAGAAGTTTTATTTAAGAGTCTTCAAAAAAAAAAAAAACATTCTGTAACACACACTGACCATCCTCCATTTTGGCCCTAACATGTGACTAGGGATGTAACGATTAATCGTAAGGCAGTTAAAAATCGATTCATAGGTATAACGATTCACATCGATGCTGTGAAAATTGAATCGCAGCACTTTTTTTAACCAGCAGAAGTACTTCTACCCAGAAGTGTTGGCGGCGAGCGAAATCTGCTAATACTTTCTTTTTGGCCGCCTTCTACTCTTAAACATGTTCATAAATGATTCATTACCCCTTTAGCACCGAAAGAATATCTGTAATATTACGTGAATATCTGTAAAAGTCACGTTTTTCTATTAGCTCTGTCTGCTAGCATAGCATCTCTTCTTCACTGCAAAATATCTGCATGCCAACCGACCACTGGGTTACCAGCGCCCTCTGCTGGTTCAAACAAATATCTGACCTAAATACAGTAAAATGACTTTTTTTTTGTTTTTTTTTTTAAGTCCAATTGTTAAGGCACAAAATACATTTTCAGTTGCACTTTTAAAAAGAAAAAGAACTATTATGCAGTTTTGTATTGTTTACTATAGAACCAGAATTTAAACAATAAGCTTCTTCTTCATTTGTATTATTCCTTTATTTATGTCATTCAAGATTTATTTTTAGTTAAATTGCATTGTTTTGAATAGTTTATCAAGGGATTCTTTTGACAATGAAAAATAGTATAGTATTTTCTCAAAAAATTTTTTTATATATTTATTTATATACAGTCCCATTTTGTAAAATAAATCGTGAGAGAATCGTATCGTGAACCCAGTATCGTGAATCGAATCGTATCGGGAGTTGAGTGAATCGTTACATCCCTACATGTGACACACACCCTCGTTCGTTTTATGACTCTTTGTTTAAAAGCACATGTGGACATAGCCCCACCATCTTGTCTTTTTACAGGGAAGTTAAGACTCTCGCTTCCTTCTGCTGACCAATCAGGTCTCACTCAGATCCTGTACTGCAGATGTGTTTTACCCAATCAGAGAACCTCTTGACATGTTTATAAAAGGCCTCGCTCTCTTATCATAGTCATCTGGCCGTGGTGGCTACAAGCCACCTCCACAATGACCAACTCTAATATATATCTCTATTTTTCTAAGTTAGCCAAGCAGGTAGTTTTTTTTTTTCTTCCCTTTTTGGAGCCAATCTAATTGTTATAGCTTTCAATGAGTGACCTAGAAACAAACTCTAGCATCTTTGATTTGAGAACTTGGTTGGTTAAAATCAGTGACGTGCCGTGAGCACAAGGGTAGGGTAGGCAGGGCGTTCCAAATCGAGACCACCAATGTCAACACCAATGACAATTTCATATTTCTGCTGGAAAGTGTTCATTCAATTCAATTCATTTCAATTTTATTTGTATAGCGCAATTCCAACAAAGTCATCTCAATATGCTTATCAAAATATAAAATTCATAATAAGAAAGAAAAAATCCAACAAGATCCACATGAACAAGTGTTTAGCCATCTAATAAAATCAACATCATAAACACCATTAAAGAAACATAAACAATTATTTAATATAGCCTCCATACTCTCCATACAAGATATATCTCATGACACAGCAGCACAACTATTGTTTGTGTTGGAAACACAGAAACATGGAGAAAATGACAACAACAACAACTCAGAACAGCCTCAGAGCATCCACAAAGTCAATCATTCCTTTTGTTTTCACTGTGAAAATATGAACAATGTTCTGACCTTATCTTTGCTGAAGCTCTGGTAACTCAGGTGTTGGTCTCCATCTTTTAAAAGCTGTTGTTTTTCCTTAAAAGAAAAGTTTCTTTATCCCGCCCACTAACTAGAGAACGTAGCAGCAGCGGTCACGTGATATCAATTCGCTAATGCACTGTGAACTTACGTATAGCATTTAGCATAGCGCAGTGAAGCGTTACACATTCCAAGATATCTTTAGCTCTGCAACACTTAGGAGTCTCTAAATCCTCTGAAATGTCTGTGAGGAGGTTCTGTGCCCAACACCAGCTAAAGCGAAAAGGACATGTTTCGGATGCACAATTGGAAGCAGCGATCTTGTAATGCCAAACTGCCGTTAGCATAGCCGTTAGCGTCGGATGAGAGAACACTTCTGGGTCATGTACTTTGGCCAATCGGTAATGAAGAAAACGAATAAAGGTGTTCGATTTCCGTTTTTAGTTTTGCGTGCGGAAGCAAAAGAGCTTGAATTAGAAAAACAAGGCGTTTTCCGATTTTTCATTTTGGTTTTGGAAACAAACATCAAATAATAGTGTTTTTTTGTTTTTCGTGTTTTTGTTACATAATGAAAAACTAATGAACGAATGATACACGGATTTATAACAAATTCTCTCACTTACTTTAACTTTCTATTTTTCCTTCTTCCTCCTCCTCAGAGCAATAGAAAACCTCCATAAATCCCAAATTTACACAAACATCTAACACTCAATGTGTAAATACCATACATCGTAATGTACATTTTGTGTGATACCAATGAGTCAAAATAACTGAATAATTGTGAAACTGCCTAATTTATCATCAGGCTTGTACTTATGTTAATAGCCTGTAAAATAAACATGTACATATTGTAAACACTGTGTTTTTATTGACATTTAAACTTATTATTATTATTAGATTATTATTAAACCCCTATTCCTAACAACAAGAACCCACGACAAAAACAGGAAACTGTAACAATTAAATAAAACAAGTGATCTGTAACACTTTAACTCAATTTCAGATGGCACTCCTGGCAATCAAACATATTAACAATAATAATTCATATTTTTGAATATTTCTTACCCTTGTTCCCCTACATACAGTTTATATATATATATATATATATATATATATATATATATTTTTTTTTTTTTTTTTTTAATGCATTTTTAATGCATTTTGCAACATTACTCCTATTCCTGACACATTTTTTCCCCAATTTTGGTTTTCTAATTAGTAACTTTTAACCAATTTCTGTAGTTTTTAAAATCCCATTTCACCACCTTTTTCACCATTTTTCTAGGGCTGCCAACTTTTGTCGTTTAGTCGACTACTTGGTCGACCAGACTTATTTAATTTGCAGGGAATTTCAATTTGAATTTCAGCATTAAAAGTTGTTCATTATTTGCAAAATAATAAAATGATAATGGGTGACATTTGTGTTATTTTAATACTGTAGTCTACTGATATATTTTGTAAGTAGCAAGTAGTAGCTTTTTTTCCTGTTAAATCTCACCGCTGACAATTAAGTACATGACGCAACGCCACATGTGCTCAGTCCACATGTGTAGCAGACGGCAGCATCAACCTGACTCTGATCCGCACACATCCTACTGTGCAAAGAGGATCCAGTTTCGACGAAATGAAGGATTACATTCAAGACCGAAGCAAATGTGACTGTGACGTCAAACACACACAGGTGCGCAGTGCGCGCCAGAGATGGCTCTGTTTACATAATCCACGTCTCAAATATAAGGATAATCCATGTTCTTGTGAAGAAAAAGGATTGATTCAACAGTGGATGCTTCATTTTGTTCCTCTGCGCTGATCAGAGGACGCTGCACTTACAGCTGCAGCACGGCACTTTTTTTTTTTTGGTCAACTAATCGCTACGCCTACGTGTGGCAACGTCTTGGTCGACCAACCATTTCCTTGGTTGACTACAGCCCACCATTTTTGGTCACTTTTAACCCATTTTATTTCCTGATTAAAACAAAGATTTACATCTTTTAAGATAACTTACTATGGCCCAAATAATAATAAACATTCCTGTATAACAGTGGATATTATTCAGATGAATGAATAAATGTGTTTATCACAGATTCATAGAACAATGGACCTGAAAGGGTGAGAACCACTGGTCTAAAGGGCCAGATTTGGCCCCCGGGCCTTGAGTTGGACACGTGTATTAGGTGATGCAGTTTGGATTGAGCTCCTAAAATGAACGTCACCTGCAGAAACACAAAGAGCCGTAAGCAACAACCACTGACAACATTCTAATTGAATTAACTCACGTTCATGATCGGGTTTGGCATCATTCTGGAGTTTTGGCAAAGCACGTTGTGGCAAATTTGGGCGTTAGAGCCATTAGTCATTTTGATGAGCTGCGGTTATAAATGAGGCAATTAAGTTAGTGTCAGATTGGAGGGGAAAGGATTTTAGAGGACTAACTGTTCACACTCTATATCCACTGTCTGCTGCTGTCAGGTTGTGGGATGGGGCGGGGCCACAGGGTCAGGGACCACTGACCCCATCAGAAGCACCGAGGAGACGCTCCATCCTTCCCCAGGTTAACCTGATTTAACTTTACACACACACACACACACACACACACAGAAGGCGAGCAGCCAGTCAAATCCCAGGGCGAGGAACGAGGGGAACACATTAGCCTAATAAGAACCATCTGGTGGCCATTCATTAACTCTCCATCCTTGAAGTCTCCGACACAAAATGTCATTTTTCACTTTGAGGAGGAAACCGTCAGGTGACCCAAAAAACGGCCAAAATGACCAAAGATGGAGATGGTGTGTAAATGAAGAAAATGGAAATCAGTGGTAAAGTGTCAATATTGGCTTAAAAGTGGCAGAAAAGCTTTAAAAAGTAGGAACACTTAGTTTAAACTGGCAAATAAAGTGTCATGACGAAAAGTAAATGTGGTTTTGTTGGCAAAAAAAAAGCATGAAATATGATGAAAAGAGGTAAAAAGTGACAATGGGTCAACATGTTAGTGCTATTACTAAGTTAATGCTAATGCTAGGTTAATGCTATTGCTTGGCTAATGTTAATGCTAGGCTAATGCTAGTGAATGCTACGTAAATGCAGTGCGACGCGGGCCAGCTCCTGTATCCTCACTTTCATTTTATTCAGGAAATGCAAATATTCTAGTATTCGAGTTTTAAAATGAGTATTTCTAAGTGAGAAAAACATAAAACTCAACAGTTTCAAGTGTTTATATCAAAACAAGTAGCAAACATTTAGCCTGATTGCATTTTAATTTATCTAAGGATAAACAATGAGTTCATCTTTTAGAAATAAGAATATTTGCTCAAACCTTGTAGAAAACTTGAAGGCACTTCCTGTGGGTCTGTTTCCTCTCAAACGTGTTGGTATCCTTAAGGAGATAAAGAATCAACCGAAGGTATTTCCTCCTCTTTATAATGACTTCCTCCTCCTAGACAACACGTTATTACTGGGTGTGTTTTAGCTCTGATGAACATTCTTCTCCAGCTGGAAACCAGCTTCAGCTCACATGGAAACAAAAACTACACTTTAGGCGCCACGTGTTGGACAGAAACTCCCGTGAATTGCATCTTTTCTCTGTTCTGAGGCTGTCAGAGGAAGATTTCCCTGAGTTCTCCACAGCTGACAGAGTCCACGAGTACGGGCTAGGGTTAGCATACTAACACGTGCAACAGCTGATCCTCAAAAACGCTCCGGTTGGAAGTGAATACGGCTTTAAACTTTTCTCTGAGAAGCTGAAAATGATGCTTTGAGAAGATTTAAATGGTAAATGTACAAACATACAGTAGGACATGGGTGTCAAACTAAGTTTAGTTCAGGGGCCAAATACAGAGCAAGTGGGCCACAGATTTTAGGCGGGAAAATGAGCAATTTTAACATTACTGTGCCCTAGTTTGAACGTCTACATATAAATGATATGTAGGCATGTAAGGCAACGACAATATCCAAGCAGGATCTCTTCTTTTAAATGTTATTGATTTTGTGACCATTTTTTATTTGATTTAGGGAAATTCTGTAAATATTTTAAGAAAAAAAAATGCGGGATATTCAAAAAAATTAAGTGTTCTTTGAACTAATTGAGATGTAGTAAGGTAATAATGTTATTAATAATGTTATTAATGTCATTAAGCAAATCATCTTCCGTTTATTGATCAAAGGTTAAATTTTCCTTTTAAATTTGTTTTGATCTCCACTGTAAACACTAATTTATTCCTATTGTCGGTAAAGTGTGTGCATTGCATTGTGGGATGTGGAGTGTTTTTACTTCCTGTGTTTTTCTCAACACATTTCTGGTGTTTTTAATGAAAATTACAGCAAAACAATGGCAGATGTTTATTCTGGAGTTTACACAGAAAAATTAACAGAGAATGGAGTTGAGAAACACAGGAAATTACAGTCTTGTATTTTTTAGTGGTTAAAAAAAAAATCTAATTTATTAGACTTTATTTTGCCTCTGAAACCTGTCATCTTGTCCAGTGTGGATTAGAGACGCAGGCTGCGTCCAATAGTCCCTCCTATCTCCTTTCCTATCTACTTTTCCATAACCCTGTGGATGACGTCACGGGGTTAGGGGAAGGTGTTAGGAAAGGAGTTAGGAAAAGGCCATCACATTTTGGAAATCAGACGCACTTCCACTAGTTGACGTAATAATCTGACGACTACAAAGGTTAGTGACGTCTGCCGTGGTGAAAAAACTACAAATTTACAACACTTTCCACTGATATAATCAAGGTTTGAATGTAAATCAAAGGAAAAGAGGTTACCAGGCTACGAGGAACAATTGTGAAACTAAGAGAACGTCACATTGAGAATGGTTGCTCACACCCACCTTCCACTCACTAATATGAATTATGTTGAATAAAACAAAATGTGGTTAAAAATGTCTCTGATCCCTCTTCATTGAACCACAGAGTCTGTTTTATGTCAGTTATTATCTGATAATATGTCTTACATATCATAAGATATGGGTTTTACATTATTTATTTAAAGTTGTTGAAGTTATACAATTGTCATCATGACTCTCCGTTTGCGCTCGGGTCTGCGTTTCCCTTTAAATGCTGTCACCGCAAGGAATTGTGGGTCAGCATTGTCTCGTCTCTTTTGGTAAAGGATGCACCAGTGTTTTCTAGGCTAAAGGAGGTAATAAAGGAAGCATTGAGCCTCTTTTCCTCAGCCTAAAGAGAACTTGAACGCTCTTTATCATGGCCACCACTTAAACACTTCGAGGAGTTAAGGAAAAGTGGATAGAAAAGGAGATAGGAGGGACTATTTGGATGCAGCCCCTGTCTGCTCCCACTAGGACAGTTGTCCCTGCTAGCTGCTACAGGGTTAGCGTTGAGGTGCTAGCTGCTACATGGTTAGCATTGAGGTGTTAGCTGCTACAGGGTTAGCGTTGAGGTGCTAGCTACTACATGGTTAGCATTGAGGTGCTAGCTGCTACATGGTTAGCATTGAGGTGTTAGCTGCTACAGGGTTAGCATTGAGGTGTTAGCTACTACATGGTTAGCATTGAGGTGCTAGCTGCTACATGGTTAGCATTGAGGTGTTAGCTGCTACATGTGTAGTTTTATTGGCATTTTGTGTCATTTTGTATACTAGTGCAGTGCCCGTAGGAACTATGTATTGCTATAGAAAAGTGGGAGGGTAAGTAGCTTTTTCAGTAATGGCTAAATTAGGTTGTGTTTGAATGTGAGACGTCATCACTGTAGAGGTAGGACTGATGACATCACTGAGTCCGTTGACTCAGGAGGTGGGGCGTGGGGGTGGGGCATCCAAACAAATCTGACGTTGCACACACTTGAACTAAGCAGCAGCCATGTTGAAACTCTTATGCTGCGTTCACACCGAACGCGACTGAAGCAACTGAAGCAACGTGATTACATTAAAATCAATGTAAATGACGTGACCAAGTTATCTCCCCTCAAGCGACGTGATGTGTCGCGCTCCACCTCGTCGCTCAAAGTTGTAAAATCTGAACTTTTTGAGCGACAATTCCCTCGTCCGTCATTGTGTGTAGAGCGGAGACAGCAGCTCCTCTCTGCTCCCTCCCCCTGCAGTACAGACGGCTGCAGCGGAGGTTGTACAACTTCCTCAATTTATCAGGGCAAAATGAAAGCGGGTAACTTCTGGGAAACCATAGTAACTACTGATCATAACACATTCTGATTGAACTCATCCTTTAATATTTCCGTAAATTGATCATTTCAACCGTAAAAGAGGAGAAAGAAGGAAAAGAAGTCATCAACCCTCTCTCTCTTTCTTTCTACTTCTCTCTACCATGTCACCGGCTCAACACACACACACACACACACACACACACACACACACACACACACTCTTCCCTGGTGATCGCGTCACTGGAACGATGAAGTGATGGAGTGACCATAAAGCACCACTATGTGCAAATGACACATCAGGGGCGATGGAAGCTACTGCAGCGCTACGTTCAGGCACACAGACACACAGACACACAGACACACAGACACACAGATGCACAGACACACAGACACACAGACACACAGACACACAGACACACAGACACACAGATGCACAGACACACAGACACACAGATACACAGACACACAGACACACAGACACACAGACACACAGATGCACAGACACACAGACACACAGACACACAGACACACAGATACACAGACACACAGACACACAGACACACAGACACACAGACACACAGACACACAGATGCACAGACACACAGATACACAGATACACAGACACACAGATACACAGACAGACACACTGACACACAGATACACAGACAGACATACAGACAGACAGACAGACACACACACACAGACAGACACTCACACAGACACACACACACAGACACACAGACACACAGACACACAGACACACAGATACACAGACACACAGACACACAGACACACAGACACACAGACACACAGATGCACAGACACACAGATACACAGATACACAGACACACAGATACACAGACAGACACACTGACACACAGATACACAGACAGACATACAGACAGACAGACAGACACACACACACAGACAGACACTCACACAGACACACACACACAGACACACAGACAGACAGACAGACAGACTGAGATTCCTTGCTTTTATAGAAGATATGTAGTTGTTTTTTTTTTTTTCTCCATATTATATTTTGTGTGTTATTTTGTGTATTTTCTGTCATTACTTTGTGTACTTTTGTTGACTTTTACTTTAAGAATGAAGCAAAAACACTTCTCTGCATCCATCTAGAGGACTCTACATCCCACAATGCAATGTCAATAAAAGTATGTTACCAGTGAGATCAAAACAAATTTTCGAGCGGCAATTTCAACCTTTTTCATCTTTTTTTTTAATGAGCAAATGATCTTGGATTTATTGATCTACTTTATGGGGCATAATTTGTGTCTTTATATGATTATTGTCTCCAGCAGCTTTACTACGTGGTGAATGGTTCCTATTTGTCACTCTTTTGTAGATATTTCCATGAGTTGCGTTGGAAGTCTTTTGTTTCCTAATCACAGCAGTGTGTATATACGTCTATACGGTGTATTTAGAGCATCAGAGACTCTCTGTTGTTCTCTGTGAGAGCAGCTGAGCTAACGCCGCTAATGATGGCACAGATGACAGTGTTGGCCTTTGTTTGTACTGAGTAAGCGGCATGAAGCTTTCGTTCTTTCTTTGGTTTTTCACCTTTATATCCAGTACACGCTGTAACAGTAGAAACATCAAAGACGGCAGGAATTAATCCTGCTCTTTGAAGGTGAACGTAACCATGGTGATGCTAATTCTACGTTTCTTTAGGAAGACACAAGCTAAAAAATGGGAATAAAACCACTGTAAACTAACGTGAAATCACAAGTGACACGAGAGAACGTGAGCCACACGTGTGTGTTCAGATATTTAGCAACATCGCTAGCGGAGTTAATTTTGTTAATTAGAATTTTTTACGTCAGTTTTGTTGAAATCTTTTTTTAAATGTGACAAAAACAAGACAATGATGGAATTTTGAAAACACGCCTGAAGGAAAGCAATATTAAAATGTATTGATACTTTCTTTAACTGATGAAAATGAAAGTGTAATATTTAAACAAGTATTGCACTTTACAACTATCGGAACCGATTAATGGAGGCGGGGCATGTGTTCATTTTGTCTTTTTTTTTAAAAAAAATAATACGTTGAGGTTTCATCTATTCAGACAACTTTTTTCAGGAAATTTACTTTAATCTCCTGACATGTTTTGACTGCCAACTGTCAGTCTTCCTCAGAGGCATCTACTGATTGCTTTGATGTGTCCTTATGACATGAAGTCTAACAAACCAAGAGAACAACAAAAACACAAGTCTACATCTTAGCCTCTAATAATAATAGGTTCAGAACCACGGATAGCGTCAACATTCTGACTCCTACTTTATCTGTTTCGTCTAATGAGAGCACAGCAGGATACTATAATTAATAAACCTTTAATAAAATTAATAAACAGATGTTGCTCATACTTTAATAATGATATGAACTATCACCATGTTTAGCTAATAATAGCTTGCACTCTGTTGACAAATGAGTGACGTTGGTGAACGGTTAATTTTATATAATATTTTACCCAAAATTATGTCTGTGGAGCTTTTCTTCAACATTTTAAAATGTTTAAACTTTAATTTTAAATCATTGAACTTTCACTTGTTTTGTTTGTTTGTTTTTTTTTGCACTAATGGCACTTGTGATTTTTTTTATTTTTATTTTAGTCTGAATTTAATTATTTTTGTGAAGAATGCATCATTTAGTCAGAGCGAGCAGCTCACACTGTGATGTTTGATTGTTTAAATATGGATGAAATATTTATGTGTATTTACAAACTTTAACACCATCATTATCAGGTGGATAAATGTTCATTCAATCTCCCATGTTTTGTATTTTGAATGTTTTTGTTTTGTGCATTTACTGTAGATTTCAGATTTTAGTTAACTATGTTTGGAACCGATTTAGTCGACTATGTTTGTATGATTGTGGTGCAATTTTTCTGTATTTTGGTTATTTTGTTTTTTGAGCATTTTAATGTCTTTTTGTATATTTTTGTTTTTTTTGTATTTTTTTTCTTTTATTTATACGTGTTTTTTTTTTGTATCCATGTGAGTATTATTATTGTTTTTTAGATGTTTTTTGTGTTTTTATTTTTTGCATTTACTTTGAATTTTAGTCGACTATATTTGTAAAAGATATGGTCGACTAATTTTGTATGATTGTGGTGCATTTTTACTGTATTTTGGTTATTTTGTTGTATTTGTTATTTTTGTTTTTGAGTAATTTGATGTAATTTTGTATATTTTCCATTTTTTGTGTATTTTTGTATATTTTTTCTTTTATTTTTGTGCGTATTTTTGTGTGTGTATTTTTTTATTTTATTTTTGTGTGTGTTTTTGTATTTGTGTTTATGGAGTCATTTTCATGTTTTTATAAATGTATAAATGTATAATTTATAAACAGATTTTGGTCGACTATATTTGTAACAGATTTAGTCGACTAATTTTGCATGATAGTGGTGCAAATTTTCTTTTTTTGTGGTTACTTTTATTTTGGATTTTGAGTAATTTAAATGCGTTGTATATTTCCGGTTTTTATTTTGTGTGTTTTCTTCTTTTCATGTGTGTTTTTGGAGTTGTTTTTTTTTTTTTTTTTTTTCATGTGTGTTTTTATTTTGTGCATTTACTTTGGATTTTAGATTTTAGTCGACTTAATTTGTAACAGATTTAGTCGACTAAAACTAGACTGTAACTGAGATAGTCCTGATGATTTTTGCATTTGAGTCAAGACAATGACTAAAACTAAGAATATACTTGATTTTTTTGCACACAACTTTAAAAAAACGAGTGACAGTAATTCCACTGAAGTCTTTTCATCTCCATTTAGTCACAATTATTAGTGGATAAGTTCATATTAAAGGTTATTTCTCTCAAGTTTAACCAGTGACTGTGGTTTTAACGCCTGATCAGAAGCTGACTTTAATTTGACTTTGCATTAGTTCAGTGTTTAGATTCCAAATGTTTGTCCACAGTACACACAGTACACACAGTACACACACTACACACTACACACTACACACTACATGAGTGGAAAGCAGCCAGTGTATTTTCAGGTTGATTTAATCCAAACTACGATGTGTCCCCCACCTCTAAATGTGAGGATTTATGAGCTGTGAGGGAAACAACACATGAAATGAAACGTTCTGCGTTTGTGAAACATAGTTTTAAACAAAAACACACTTCTTCAAAGTGAAGAAGTCCAGATATGTGTTTTTTTTTTTTTTCTCTCTCCTTAAATATAACTACGAGCTTAATATGATGAATACTATAGGGGTGAGATGATAGAATATGAAAAGTTACGTTCAGGAGATCATTGAAATATTTTATTTTGGGGGCAAAATATATCATTTTAGAGTTTTTTTAAGTTGTAAACTGAATGAAAAATGCAATAACTTTCTTTTTTTTTTAAAGTGCTAAATTTTAAAGTGTGACTGGCAGACTGACACACATGTCAGTGTGAGACAAGAAGCTCACAGATAATCCTTTAAATCACATGTATCAAACTCATGGCCCGGGGGCCAATTCCGGCCCTTTGGCGCATCCCCGCAGGAAAAAGTAAAAATGAGAGAGAAAACGTGAATCATTGTGTGAATAAAACTCAACAATATTTTCCTGACATTCTGTGTATTTTCTTGTATTTCTTTGTGATTTTATGTTTTTGTTTTTGTTCTAGTTTATTTATTTTTTTACTTATTTTTTCAAATTGTTTTGTCGTTGTTTTGTTTATTTTTCTGTCATTTTGTGAATTTTTATTGTTTTATCTTTTTTGGAATCATTTTGTGTTTTTTTCACCTATTCTGTGTTTTTGTTGTTGATTTGCATATTTTTTTGGTCATTGCGTGAAATTTCTTTTAGTTTTGTGTATTTTTGTGATTTTAATGTTTTTAGTGTCATTTTGTAGCATTTTTGTGTATTTTTGTGTATTTTTCCTGACATTCTGTGTATTTTTGCTCTTGTTTTATTTGTATTTCTTTGTTTCACTGCATTTTTGTGCATTTTTCTTTATTTTTCATGATATTCCGTGTTTTTGTTGTCATTTGTTGTATTTATTTGTCATTTTAAGTGTTTTTGTCGTCTAGTTCAAATTTTGTCTTATTTTGTTGTCGTTTTGTATATTTTCCTGTCATTTTGTGAATTTTCATTGTTTTGTCTGCTTTCAGAGTCATTTTTTTGTATTTGTTTCCTATTCTGTGTGTTTTTGTTGTTGTTTTGCATATGTTATGGTCATTGTGTGTATTATGTTTTTGGAGTCATTTTGTGCATTTTTGTGTATTTTTCCCAACATTCTGTATATTTTTGTTGTCATTTTTTGTAATCTATGGTTTTGTGTGTTGTTGTTGAGTGTATTCTTTTAAAATGTTTGTATGTTTTTGCTGTCGTTTGGTATATTATTTGTATATTTTGTGATTTGTGGTTTTGTTTGTCTTTCGTGTCATTTTGTGTATTTGTACTGTATTTCATGTTTTGTTTTTGTTATACATATTTTTTGGTCATTGTGTATTTCTCTGACATTTTGCGTATTTTTGTTATTTTTGTAGTCTGTCATTTTGTGTGTATTTTTTAGTCATTGCATGTTATGCGCATAATTTTGTGTATTTTTTTCCTATTATTTTTGTGTATGTGTTGTCATTTTGTGTGTTTTTTTTGTATTTTTATCCTTTTGTGCATTTTTTGTAATCTTGTTAGGTTTTTTTGGAGTAATTATGTATAATTTTTGGTCAATTTCTTGATTTTTCATGATGTTTGTGCACAAAGAAAATGTGGTTAAAGTGACTAACTCACTGCTGTGTGTTTGATTAGTTTGTTTCTATTGTTTAAAGCTAATAAATACTCAGCTAATGTGAATCTGACACCACTGAACAAAACTCATCTCCTGGATCTGTTTGCTTTCATCATCTTTAATATCACTCCAGCAGAATATAAATATGACTTTTACCCTTTAGTAACATTTCTCTGGTAATCATGACAACCAAAGCCTGTGTAAATTGAAGAATTACCTGTAATTTCACACACAGCGGGGGGCGAGCGTTGGATATTTCTTCTGGGACGAATGCAGACGTTAAAAAAGCAGCAGCTGATAATCAGTGAAAAACAGAAACATCACTGTGGAGCCTGTGCAGTGTGTGTGTGTGTGTGTGTGTGTGTGTGTGTGTTTCTCTAAAGCAGACATAGATGACTGGCACCCCCATGTACAAAATTACAGAAAAATAAATAATTACAACATTGCAGGAAAATACAGTAAATACTCCAAAAACACACAAAACTACTACAAAAATGAACAAAAAGTGCAAACATTCTTTAACACACCAGTTATTCTGTGTATTTCAGACAGTCCTACACACACACACACACACACACACACACACACACACACACACACACACACACACACACACACACACCATCTCAACCTCTGTTTTATTCTGTTGCTCCTGTTTTTGTTGTTATTATGACTCCATTGTACAGTGTCCTTGGGTGTTTTGAAAGGCGCTTTTGAATGAAATGTATTATTATTAATATTATTATTATTATCACTATTATTATTCATTCATTCATTCATTTTCCGACCCTGTTCAGGGTCGCGGGGGTATGCCGGTGCCAATCGCTGGACAGGGCGTCAGTCCATCACAGGGCAACACAGACAGATAACCACTCACTCTCTCATTCACTCCTATGGGCAATTTAGAGACTCCAATCAACCTAACAGTCATGTTTTAGGATTATGGGAGGAAGCCGGAGTACCCGGAGAAAACCCACGCAGCACGGGGAGAACATGCAAACTCCACACAGAAAGGACCCAGGTGTCCACCCCAGGGCTTGAACCCAGGACCTTCTTGCTGTGAGGCGGACGTGCTAACCACCAAGCCACCGTATTATTATTATTATTATTATTATTATTATTATTATTATTATTATTATTATTATTATTGTTTATTTATTATTATTATTACTATTATTATTATTATTATTATTATTATTATTATTATTATTATTATTATTGTTTATTTATTATTATTATTATTATTATTATTATTATTATTATTATTATTATTATTATTATTATTATTATTATTATTTGCATTATGTTTGGCTGGAGTCCACATCCAAAACAACTAAAACCATTTACAAAACAAAACGACTAATCATACAGTCACGCCTAGTTCCAATGAACTATCAGATGATTGATATACATTTACAATGTATCAATATACTTTAAAAAAAAAATTGATTGTGTATTTTTTGTAGTAATGTGTGTTTTTGGAGAAATTTGTTTTGTATGTTTTTTTTATATTTTGTTTGCGAAACACTAGGAGGAGGTGGCCAGATGTCTTTAAGAAACGAAGAATATTTTTTGAACAATTTCAGCCCATTTTTGCTTATTTTTACCCTTTTTCTGCAACTACACCAAACTTTCAATATTTTAACCTATTTCCATTACTTTTTCTTGCCATATTTTTGTTCCTTTTAATGCATTTTTGCTACATTACTCCCATTTTTGATACTTCTACGTCACAGTTTAAGACCATTTCTGCACATTTTTTCCACTTTCAAGACATTTTCAGCACATAAACCCTTTCCACCACTTTTCCACCTAATGTCACAAATGTTGACCCATTATTGTCACTTTTAACCTCTTTTCACCATATTTCATAATTATTCTTTTGCAATTTAACCACATTCACCATTTTTCATACCCATTGTTTGCCAGTTTAAACTAATTGTTCCTATTTTATGCATCTTTTTGCATAGTTGTCATTTTGTAGATTTGTTTTTATTTTATTAATTTCTGTATATATTTTTAAAATGTTTGCTTAATTTTGGGGGGTCATTTGGGGGACACAAAAATAAAAAAATAAAAATATGTCTATATAATTTTTTTATACAATTAAAGCTTATTTTCCCCTTTTTTCTGCAACTACACCAAACTCACCAAATCTTTACCTATTTTCAACACTTTTTTTGCTCCTTTTAATGCTTTTTTACTACATTACTCTTTTTTCAACATCTTTAATATCACTCCAGCGGAATATAAATATCACTTTTACCCTTTAGTAACATTTCTCTGGTAATCTAAGGGTGTGTTGTATTATTTTTACTCCTTTTAATGCATTTTTGCTACATTATTCCCATTTCTGACACTTTTTCTACCTAATGTGGCATATATTGACCCATTATTGTCACTTTTTACCTTTACTCACATAATTTCATGCTTATTTTTGAAAATGTAACCACATTTACAATTTATCATGCCCATAACATTTTTTTTAATTTTTTTTCTGTCTGTTTTTTCCCACTCTAAATTGTAACTTTTAACCAATTTCTGTTTAAAAAAACAAAAAACAAAAAAACAAAACATTTTATTTGTGATTAAAACAAGGATTTCCATCTTTAAGATGATTATAATAATAATAAACTTCCTGGATAACAGTGGATGTTATTCAGATGAATAAATAAATGTGGTTATCACAGATTCATAGAACAATAGACCATCATTTTGCTGACTTTATGGTGAATGTCAGATTCCTCAGCATTTTCCACTCATTTTGGCCCAAAGTCACTTGTTCTTCAAGGTCTCCTGTCGCGGCCCTAATTCCTCCCAGTGTGTTGAGCCCCGGTGTCGATGCTCCACGCTGTGTGGAGAATGAAAATAGACTTGATCCCAGATATCTCACCTCCAGCAGCTGTGGACTGACCCCAACCCTGGAGCATTACTCAAACCAGCCCCAGCCTCTGGATTATCCCTGAGCTACGGAGCTTTGTGGAAAGAACTGGTAAAAGGTGTCATGGGGACAATGGGGAAGTATTTTTCTTCCTGTTGTGGGATTTGTGACTCAGCAAAGGTATTTGGGGAATGGGTTTGTAATTAGAGAATATCCCTGGAAGGCCAAAGACGACCAGTATGTTCAACACTTCTAATGATATAAAGAGATAATATACAGATCTATAAATGCACTATTTGTTATTTTATATTATTAATTAAATCACTGGTTTCCAACCTTTTTCAGGTCGCGACCCCATTTTTATATCACACATTTCTGGCAACCCTACAGACATGTTTTCTCTAGAATTTGTTTTTTTTATACAGGATTATTGCACAAAGTGACAAGATGCGACATCTCGGGTCTTTATTTATTTTTTGCATTTCATTTTAACGAGAATTATATTTCAGAAAGTGAAATTATAAAATACTTTTGTTTGAGATTGTGTGTGCTAAAGAATAATAATTTAATAATGATTATAATCATAATCATTCGAAAAATATATTAATGTATAATTTTACTTGACATTTCAAGCAACCCCTTATTTTAATTCACGGCCCCAAGGTTGAAAAACACTGAATTAAAGAAACTGGAAGTAAGTTGATGAGTCATTTTTAGTAATAATACCAGTATACTCAAACACTGTAGTCATGTAATATTTTTAACATGTGAAAAAGCTTAACGCACTATTATTATCACAGGTTTTCAATGCATTTATTCAACTTTCTACTTTATGGTGCAGGTAAAAAAAAAACATGATTTTGCACATTATTTCTAAATGATTTGCACAAATATAAACCAATCAGCCTAAAAACCATGTTTACGCAACCTTTGATTTCATATAATTTCCTCTTTCTAATAACATTTGATTTAATGAAATTCCTAAACATTAGCATTAATGAAGGCTAATGTTAAGGTTTTATTAAGATCATTTTAGGATATCGCGATATTAAAGCGTCACTAGATATATTGTTGATGTGCAAGTGGTTAGGCCTGGGTAATATATATCGATATGTTATTTTATAGCTTATTTTGTATTATAATACTGGTTTTTTGGAGTTGTTGCTTTTATTACTTCTCAGAAAATCCGTATGATAATATTGAGATTTATCGTATATTGCCAAAAAATGGAGATATGAGTTTTCACCCAGCCCTAGTAGTGATATTGCAGTGTGTGTGTGTGTGTGTGTGTGTGTGTGTGTGTGTGTCTATTCAACTGTAGGAAACAAAGTCTACGTCAAAGATCTTGATGACCTTCTAATATTATTGGAAAATAACATGTTTATATCTTAAATCTGGGCTGTTAGTTCTTTTTGTCTTCTTCTTGAATGATATATTAGGTCACGCAGAAGTCAAAGAAACATCAAAGCAATCAGCAGACGCCTTTGAAGAAGCCTGGCAGTTGACAGTCAAAACATGTCAGGAGATCAAAGTAAATTTCCCAAAAAAAGTTGGTCTGAATAATTGAAACCTTAATATTGCTCAAGTTTGATGTTTGAAAAAAAATATTATTTGAAGAATATCATGATGACGTGATTAGTTTTTTATTTTATTTAAATTTATTTATTTATTTTAGCTTAGGAGTTTTTGCGTTTCATTTACAAAGTGGCACTTTTCGCACCTTAATAAGGAAAACATTTATTTATTTATTTTAATATTCCAATTTAGTTGAGAAAGTATGTTCAGAGTTAAAATCAAATAAAAACATGCTTTATTTTCTAACATCAACTTATTTTCTTTTCCCACCTTTCCAAAATATTGTATTGTTATCATGAGTCCAGAAGCGTCTGTTATTATTATGTACGTAACGTGATTACAAAAGGCTTGAAACCTTTGATAAACTAAGGGTGTAAGAAAAAATCAATTCAGCGATATATCGCGATACTTCACCACTCAATTATCGTATCGATCGAAAAAATGTCTGAATCAATTTTATTTAATCATGTTTTTTTATAAAGAAATTAAATTTAACATTTAATGTCACTATCATTAGCATAGCACGTAAACTCCTTGTCACTAGGTGTCAGTGAACGCACCATCAGCCCTTGTTAAACTACCTCACTGCTCAATGACTTTTAGATTGCACTTTACTTTTTATAGAAACACACTTTTATAGATATATGTGGTTCCTTTTTTTTTTTTAAAGAATTGAAGAACTTAACAGAATCAAAATCTGTTGTAGAAGCAAAAGTTCAACATTTTTTGAAAAATGACAGTTTGATAAACAAACATCCCACTTATTTTTGATATTGGTGCTTGGATTACAGCTACTTGTTATTGCAACGTAAAAAAATGAAATACAATTTATTTGTATCAGTTATTAATTATTGATATCGTAATATTTCACAATGTATATCGTCACATCGTGACATGCATATCATGTATCATATTAGGGATGTAACGATTCACTCAACTCCCGATACAATTTGATTCACGATACTGGGTTCAGGATACGATTCTCTGACGATTTATTTTACAAAATGGGACTGTAGAAAAATTATGACTGAAAAATATTCCTTTATTTTTTTTGGGAAAAAAACCGAGAAAATACAGTATTATTTTCCTTTTATTTTTCATTGGCAAAAGAATCCCTTGATAAACTATTCAAAACAATGCAATTTAACTAAAAATAAATATTTAATGAAATAAATAAAGGAATAATACAAATGAAGAAGAAACCTATTAATTTAAATTCTGGTTCTATAGTAAACAATGCAAAACTGCATAATAGTTAATTTTCTTTTTAAAAGTGGAACTGAAAATGTATTTTTTGCCTTAGCAATTGAACTTTTAAAAAAAAAACAGTAATGTCACTGTATTTAGATCAGATATTTGTTTGGACCAGCAGAGGGCGCTGGTAACCCAGTGGTCAGTTGGCATGCAGATATTCTAGCAGTGAAGAAGCAATGCTATGCACTAGCAGACAGAGCTACTAGAAAAACGTGACTTTTACAGATATTCACGTAATATTACAGATATTCTTTAACTGCTATCGGGATAAGGAATCATTTGGGAACATGTTTAAGAGTAGAAGGCGGCCAGAAAGAAAGTAGTAGCTGATTCCGCCCGCCGCCAACACTTCTGGACAAGAGGATAAATATATAGCGCCCTCTGCTGTTTAAAAAAGTACTGCGATTCAATTTTCAGTGTATCGATGTGAATCGTGATACCTATGAATCGATGTTTAACTGTCTTACGATTAATCGTTACGTCCCTATATCATATTGTCAGATTCATGGTAATGCACCGCCCTAACATGTCGGGCAGGTTGCTTTAAATGCTGTGCTATGATTCCTTTACTGTTTTTAAACTTATTTAAGAAAATTATTATAATATTAGTGCAGGTTTATTCATCTGTAATTCACCCAAAGTTCATAAATGGGCTGATAACTGTGCTCTGTAGGGTCGATGTGACATATTTTGTATATTGTGGTGATTTCACTTTGGTGAAAACAATGCGACTTTGTAAAAGCTTTTTCTATTATTATTCTAAGTTGATTTAAAAAGAAGAAAAGGTCTTATTATGAAATCATATTTCTTTCTCAGTTCGTGTTAAATGATGTTGCCACATTACTTTCATGCCCAGCATGTCTGCTGTGCATTAATTAAATCAAACAGTGGGACGCTACAGCACTTCAATTCAATGGATTTATGGAAATTACCAAGTGTTCACCGTGTCTGAGCTCAAGTTTTACAATCTTAGAGAAATGCTTCTGTTTTACCCTTAAACTAGTGTGTGTGTGTGCGTGTGTGTGTATAACAGGGTCAATTATAATTGGAATTGCATAATTAATAATTATATACAATTATAGTGTAAATATAATTGTAATTTTAAAAACCTGCTGCTGTCGTAATCGTAATGAAATTGTAATTGAGTTTAGATAATTGACTTTGTAATTGCCGTGAAAAAATTGTCAATTATATGTAACGCTAAACTGGGGAACCATGTTACAGTTCTATGTACAGTTCTACACATATGTAGTTAATAATTATTAAAAGATGTTTCATATCAAGTTTCCCCACATTTTATCATTTAAAAAAATGTAATCTCGGGGTATAGTGACACAAAACAGGCTCAAACGCCCACACCATAAATATTAAAACCTATGTTTTCATTGATTAGGAAGCCTAACAAGGTAATCAATAGATAGGAAAGCAATTAGATGATAGATATTCGTTTTTAGTGTATTTTACAGCTGTATTAGAGATGCTAACAGAAAGCTAACACAACAGCAAGCTTATTTCAGGCTCTGTAATTGTGATTAATGAATTTTAGTAATTGAGAACGTAATTGTAATTGACTTTTTGAGGATAAAGAATAATTGTAGTTTAATCAAAATTGTAAAAAAATAAAAAATAAAATGCTGGTCCCTGTAATCGTAATTGAATTGTAATGGAGCATGGGTAATTGAAAATGCACTTGGAACTGAAAAAAGTAATTGACCCCAACCCTGATATCGACTGAAATTTCTCTTTTCAAAATAAGACATAACTCCAAAAACACTATAAATTAGCATGAGTCTCTCCAAACTAAACAACAACACACAACACATTTTTTATATTTTACATTTTTATTCACTTAAATTCTCAAGTGATAAAGCAAGAACAAAACATTTATAATGTCCTTTGGTGGGATTTTATTACACTGTATTTAATCCGTTTGTGTAAACTGATATTCTCTGATGTCAGGACGTCGCCAATACAAAGAAATAAAAGAAATAAAACAAAAACAGCACAACTGAGAATAACGTAAAAAAAAACAAAACATGAACATAAGTGTGAACTAAAGAATAAAATAACGGGTACTTCTGCTTTAAATAGAGACATTAAAGGTTTCCTTCTTTCCATCACAGTTCAGCAAAAATACAAAAAAAGGACGACATGTTTGTTTGTTCTTTCCAGAGAAACACACTGATGGGTTTTCTACGCACACGTTTGCTGCTCCAATAGAAACTCTCTCTGGTATAAGCGTCAGATTCAGGTGGATTCAGTCGTTTATTGTCGTTATTAAAGGAGGAGGACGAGGAAAGACGGAGGTCGGGTTCTTACACGTGTGTATCATCACTAACATCGGACAAAAAGAACCTTTCACAGAGTTCACAAAAGCACGTCGGTGAGGGGGTGACGAAGGTCAGCGAGGGCGTGAACAGACGGGACGATGGAAGGGCGAGAGACAGAGAGAGAAAGAGAGAGAGAGAGCGATTTAATTTACCCACAATGCACTGGAAGCCCTCATGGCCGCTCTGCATAGTCACTAACGTGTCCAGTGTTCACTCTCAGACATCCCAAAGGGAGGGCAACCATTTCAGTTCGTTAAATTAATTTACTAAAACTATGATAAATCTGTTATTAAGTCAGTGATTCTCAACATGTGGCTCTTTATCTCTTCATTTGAATAATTATTCCCTAACTTTTTAACCCCTTTTTTTACCTTTTTCTTTGGCCGTTTTACAACTTCCTTTGACCCATTTTTGCCCCTTTTCCCAAAAATTTGACAGTTTTTTTTTTTTTTCCGATTTTAGCTTTTTTTTGCCAATAAATACCCCATATTCCTCATTTTTGTTCATTGTTGCAAGGTCTTTTTGACACTTTGATCCCATTTTTGTCGATTCTTTAAACATTTTTTTGCCACTTTTTATCCAAATAAGTGACTTTTGCCCAATAAATACCACTTGTTTCCATTTTTCCCTGCATTTTGCCTCTTGTTGTTCCACATTTTTGCCCTTTTTCACTATTGTTTGTCACATTTTTCTCATTTAAGCAACCTTTTGGTTACCTTAGCCCATTTTAGTCACTTTTCACTCTTTTCTTGCCACTTTTTGACCATTAAATACCAACTTATACTCTTTTTTTTGGTCACTTAACTCTTTGTCAAATGTCTGGCTGTGATTGGCTGATCACCAATCAATCAATCTAACTAGATCAATACGTTTGAATCTCTGTAAAAAGAGAGGGGGATTAATTTGAGTTTTTATGAAAGTGTGTGTCACATCCCCCCATGGGTGAGATGCACTTGGTGATTGGCTGCAGCTCTTGTTGTCATTGTTGTTGTTGTCGTCGTTGTTGTTGTTGTTGCCGTGGCGATAAGAGGGAAAGTGAACCAGTCCGTCACCTTCACTCATCTGTTCAGAAAGGGAAGGTATGGCTTAGCGGGGAGGAGGGGGGGAGGCCGACTGCACGCTCACTTACTCAGACTTTAAATAATATATTCCATTTTTTATCTATACGTTTTTAAATCTTTATATATTTTTATTTGAAGTTGGATGAAAAGTTTTTCACTCTTTTTGTCCCTTTTTCTGGTCGAGTCCTTTTGTGTCTGAAGGCGAAGAAGAAGAAGCTCAGTACGTTACAATCCCACAAGCTCACAGATGTTCGTTTTTTAAATAGTTCTTTGTCATTTGAAGGAGGGATGTGGGGGGTGGGGTGTCGGGGTGGATGATGGAGGTGGGAGGGGGGTGTCGCTATCATCTCCTCAGAGCCCAGCGGGCCAATAGGAGGCCTCCGTCAGCAGCGCCGAGCTCAGCAGAAGAAGCAGTAGCATCAGAAAGGTCCCGATGGATGGGGACGTAACGGGGGCTTGTCCTGACTCCGCCCCCTTACAGCCCCCCAGCTCCGTCTCACAGCGCGGCTTCTCACACAGCACACCGGTGTAGGCCGAGGGACAGCTGCAGCGCACGTTGTTCACGCACACGCCTCCGTTTTGGCATCGCAGGAGTTCGTTGTCACACACCCGAGCTACACAGAAAACAGGAGAGACACGTTAGCATCCAACATATCAGTTTTACACTAAACATCACACAGTCCTAAACTTTTATTAGTCACAAAAATCTTTTTAGACATAATGCTAACACATTCAATCAAATTTTGACACCTTAATGGTACATTTATTTTCCCAGGAAACACAAACACAAGTGATTAAAAAGTAAGTTGATTTTACCTGAAAGAAGAACTTAAGCCCAAAACTGTATGTAATTGGTTTGAAGTCGTGATATTGATTGATTATTGTAAAGTATTTTAGTCATAGTATTTGAATTTGCTGTATTTTGTTTGTTTTGAGGTTTAAACCCAACGATTATGATTGAATTTTCCTATTGGCTGAGGATGGTGTTTTAGTGGCTTCTTATGTCACTGTTGGCCCCGCCCCTTCTATAAAAAACTATTCCCTCAAGTAGCTAATTAGCACGGTTGGGTGCAATTCTATTTTTCAATTACAATTACATCTTTAATTATCCATGTTCAATTACAACTCAATAATGTTTACGGTGACCAGCCTTTTTCCAATTACAATTAAAATTACAATTATTATTTTCCCCTGAAAGTCAACTTCAATTAATTTTTCAACAACTGAAGTTCAAATACAATTAATCACAATTACTGAGCCTTTAATAAACAAGCTCATGAAACATAAACTTCCTCATGTGTTAGCTTTCTGTTAGCATCTCTAATGCTAACGGGTCAGTCCTAAATCAGCTGTAAAATACACTAAAAATGAATATCTATCATCTAATTAGTTTCTCATCTCCTGGTTACCTTGTTAGGCTTCCTAATCAATGAAAATATTGGTATTAATATATTTGGTGTGGGTGTCTGAGCATTTCTTTTGTCAGTATACCCATAGATTTAATTTTTCAATTACAATGAAAAATGTATCTGAACTCAATTACAATTCAATTATGATTTTTTTCAATTACAATTATAATTGTCACAATTGAATACCAATTACGTGATTACAATTATAATTGACTCCTACCCTGCCAGTTAGCATAACATAGATTGTTCTTTGGAGATTTTATAGTATAGTTGGGCGTGTCTTAACTGCTCCAGTTTTTTTTTTTCAGCCTAGAAACTTAATTACAATTAAAATGCAAACCTGTGGAACCACGGTACGGTTCTATGTCTTACAGATACGTAGTTAACAATTATTAAAATATATTTCACCTCTCAGTGGATCTTGGATCATTTTACCATTTAAGAAAAATATTAATACAAATATTTTCATTGATTAGGAAGCCGAACAAGGTAACCAAGAGATGAGACACTAATTGCATGATAGTTAATATTCTTACAGCTGATTAATGGCATGGGTCAAACTGACCTGTTAGCATTAGAGATGCTAACAGAAAGCTAACACAAGAGGAAGGTTACATTTAATAAGGCTTATTTATTAAAGGCTTATTAATCGTGATTAATTGTATGTGAACTTGAGCGTAATTGTAATTGAATTTCAGGAGGGAAAGTAATTGTAATTTTAATTGTAATTGGAAAAAATGGCAGTCACTGGTATCAAAATGAAGTTATAATTGAACATAGATAATTATAGACGTAGTAGTAATTGAAAAATGTGATTGACCTCAACCCTGGTTCAGTTACTCTTTAAGTTCTAGAAATTGTAATTTTAATTCATTTAATAGGATTTATGCATTTCACATTGGCTCATAATGAACATGAATAATTATGAATGAATTCTACGGCTTAAATTCAACTCCTATCCTCAGATTGACTTTTAGATAAATCCCCAAAAAATGCAGTTTTAAGTTTAAACTAGATTATCTTCCTCACTATGAAAAGGACAGGCTCTCTAATGCTTCCCCCAGAGGAACGCACACGTTTCCCTAAAGCCTGGGAGTTTTTCCCCCACAACGACATCAGCCCCGACTGTAGACCAAGTGAACATCAGAATAGCAGCACTATATATTGTGTGTGTATATGTATACATATATATATATATATATATATATTTGGAGGCCACTCTTTTCCCAGCGGAGCTGAGCTGAAGGCAAACAGAGGCGAGCGGCACAAGCTAATAAACCAACAGAGACAAATAAACAGTGATAAACACGGGGGCCAGTCTCACTGCTTTATGGGGAGTGGAAAACAATGTGGTGAGCAACTATATCACCAATAAACACACACACACACACACGGACGCACACAGGAATGTACACAACAAAGCAGGGGTTTTAATGGTGAAGAAGTTCTAAGGGTAGTTTATTAAATTAATTTACTAAATCCATGATAAAGCTGTTATTAAGTCAGTGATTCTCAACATGTGGCTCTTTAGGTCTTAATTTCAATAATTATTCTCCCAGAAAACCTTAAAAGGGGGAAACATTTTAACCTCCCCTTTTTTTCTTTGTTCTTTTACCTTTTTCTTTGCAACTTCCTTTGTTCCATTTTTGCCTCTTTTCCGAAAAAAATTGATACTTTTTAGTTTTTTTAGATTTTGGTTCCATTTGCCACATTTTCCCTCTTTTTAGTCACTTTTCACTTTTTACTTGCCACATTTTTGGACCATTTTTACCACCTGTTACTCATTTTTTGTCACTTTACTCATCACTGTAAACTCTTTGTTTGCCTTCGTCAAATGGCTGGCTCTGATTGGCTGATCACCACTGGATCAATACGTTTTCAACAATGAATCTCTGTAAAAAGTGAGGTGGATGAGTTTACGATTTTTATAACACTCAAGGATTGCAAAAATATTATTTAAAAATGTATATTATACATATATTTCACTTGCTAATTAAAACAAACTTCCATGGTTTAATATATATATATAGAAAGAATAAAACTTGGCAAACATGAGAAAAAACTAATATTAATACTAACTTTGAGTTGTTTAATACACAATACATACTTGCTGTTCAGTTCACTTGCAGTGCATTCATTTACAAAAGGGAACATACTGTACTCGAATAATATTGTAATTAATACTTTGCACCTTTTTATTTATTTGGATTCAAATAATATATATATTTTTAAATATTGTTTTGGTTTGTGCAAAAGTGAACTTACTTGATTTTAGTGTTTGAAGGATTTTATTTATGTTTAAAAAATATATTTAACATTGTTTTGTGCACAAAATAAAGAACGTTTTGGTTGAGAAATAATCATGATTTAAATGATGACTAAAATAATGGTGATTATAATGTTTTCTATAATGGAGCAGCCTTACAGACACACATAGCTGAGCTGGGAGCATAGAGGAGGTGGTTATAATTGGATGGTTCACTCTGTGGTCACAATCAATGACCATCTTGTGTGTTAATTAAAAATCTACAGGCATTGATGTGATCAGGACGCTGGAGAAATTCCTTTAATTAGGTCAAAAGCTTCAGCGTCACTTTTACCGACAAGTTTGCCTTTAGCTTCCCAAATGTGTAACTCAACATGTCCAAGGTCAAAGTGGAAGGGATGAATAGAAACTGATTTGATGGTGATATGAAACGGTTCAGTTTTAGCTGAAATCAGTCATTCACAAACAAAAGGCAGCAGATATATATATATATATATATATATATATATACATATACCAAGCATGAGTAACTCTCTAACTGAGTACATTCATCATCACCGTCACCAATTCAATAAATCACTTTTTCTGCACCACACGATCCTCCTATGCTGTGAAAGCTTCCAGGTGAGGACCCTGATCGTCAATAATCATCACATTATAATAATTTCTTCCTACCAAAAGTAAAAACCAGTATAATTTTCTGAGCTTGGAGAATGGACTGAGATCATTTAAAGACTTTAAAATCATCTGTTTTTAGACTGAAATTTTTTTCCCGTCCACTTTCCTGTCGTTATTTTGACCAAGTCACTGCAACACGTGCACTAACCAGAGCAGGCACTGAGTTAAATGACCAGCTTTGTTCTGTTTGCGTTGGATATGAGAACTAATATTTAAATAGAGGATCGATGAACTATTTGTGCTCGTCTATGAACGATGTGTTTGAGGAGAGATTGAGGTTTTAATTGCATATTTCAGTCTGATAGTTATTCATAAATACTGCAGCAAGAGGAATGCAAAGGACATTTTTAATAGTTCAGTTTTACCATGTGACCACGTACTTATCTGCTCAGTTATTTTCAGTTTTCCTCATGTTTGTATGTTGACGATGCATATATATATATCATTTACTCTACAAAAGAAAGCATTTTCACAACCTTCAATCAGTCAGCACAAAGATTGTTCTCAGCTATTAAAATCTTATTTCTTATATTTTATTGCATGCACATCATGTGTTTAGCTTCGTTACACTCAGGTAACACTACACAGTTGGGTAAAGTGTGTAAATCAAAAATAGAATACATTTGTAAATGTGATTCTTTTGTGCATCTTAGACGTGATTGGCTGATTTAAAAAGAAAAATAGTCTTTTATTTCTGGTTTTATTTTTAAGTGGTTTAATAACTGAAAATGTAGCTTTAATGGAGGTATCAATTAATTATTGTAGAAGCTACCAAACTGAGTTAAAATGGGCACACACACACACACACACACACACTTACACACACGCACACACACACTTACACACACACACACACACACACAGAACATTCTATCCCATCAATCTTCATCCAAGACAGAAATCGCCCGAGATCTATCGACATGATCTAATGCTGCGTTCAAAGCAACCCAGAAGTCTGGATTTTCCGACCTCCTACTTGAAAAAGTGACCTTGAACGCCACCTGAAGGCGGAGCTCCTACTCGAAAAAGTCGGTCAGCAGTGTTTTAGATATTTCCACGTGAACTCAGAGGTTGGAATTTCCAACTTGGAAATCCAAAGTTCAGAGTTCCCTTGAACGCATGAGGGTCATGAGTCTTGATTCGTCATCTTTCTTCTCACACACGAGGAGTTTAGGTCATAAATATGGAAAAAGTTTAATATTTACAACTTGTTTCAGAGCAGATTGTGGGTGGGAGGGGGAGTGAAAAGAGGTTAAAAGTGACAATAATGGGTCAACATATGTGACATTAGGTGGAAAAGTGGTGGAAAGGGTTTATAAGTGCTGAACATGTCTTGAAAGGGGAAAAATGCATTAAAAGGACCAAAAATATGGCAAGAAAAAGTGATGAAAATAGGTTAAAATATGCAGAATTTGGTGCAGTTGCAGAAAAAGGGTAAAAATAAGCAAAAAAAAAAAATAGCTCAAATTGTTCAGAAAATAGCCACGACCCCAAGGTTGAGAACTGCTGTTTAAGAGGATCAACTAAATAAACAAAATGATACGATCTGGAGTAGTGTGTGTGTGTGTGTGTGTGTGTGTGTGTATGTGTTCATTCATCATGAACCGTACAGATGTTGATCTCCCCCAGAACAACACATGAAACTCTTAGTTTTTCTGGTATTCTAGTGAACATGGAGGTGAATGCAGAACTCTGAATGCTAAATATGGAATGTATAGGTCAAAGTGAGTGGATACTTCTGTGATTCTATCCAACAGTAACTGTCATGATTGGGTGTTGGTGTGGACCCAAATGCAGGGGAAGAAGGAGGCAGGATGCAGGAATAGCGTTCTCGGAACCAGTCCATGTTTAATTCAAAAATCCAAAATCCAAAATCAAAACTCAAATCCAACTTAGGGGAGTTGGAACAGGGAGCAAGACCAGACACGAGGAAGCAGATAACGACCCTGACATCACACAGACACACAAACACCCAATCATGACAGAATGATCCAGCCGCCACAAGTGGACCCAGCAGAGACAGATTTGGCTGAGATGGACATGGCCGAAAGGACTGCCTACTGGCAGAGCTACCTGCTGGAGGCAAGGGAAGATCTGCTGTATGGATGGGAGGACGAGCCTGTTAGGGATCCCTACTGGGGAACTCGACTGGCTTTGGGAGGACCCCGGAGCCTACAACGAGGTAAAGGTCGGTCTAGAAGGAAGGGTCAGCCCCGCCAGTCTCCTAGCTCCCAGGCTAGCGTCCCTGTTTCTCCTAGCTCTCAGGCTAGCGTCCCTGTTTTACCTTGCTCTCAGGCTAGCGTTCCTGTTTCTCCTAGCTCCCAGGCTAGCGTTCCTGTGTCTCCTAGCTCCCAGGCTAGCGTTCCTGTGTCTCCTAGCTCCCAGGCTAGCGTTCCTGTGTCTCCTAGCTCCCAGGCTAGCGTTCCTGTGTCTCCTAGCTCCCAGGCTAGCGTTCCTGTGTCTCCTAGCTCCCAGGCTAGTGTTCCTGTGTCTCCTAGCTCCCAGGCTAGCGTTCCTGTGTCTCCTAGCTCCCAGGCTAGCGTTCCTGTGTCTCCTAGCTCCCAGGCTAGCGTTCCTGTGTCTCCTAGCTCCCAGGCTAGCGTTCCTGTGTCTCCTAGCTCCCAGGCTAGCGTTCCTGTGTCTCCTAGCTCCCAGGCTAGCGTTCCTGTGTCCCCTAGCTGTCAGGCTAGCGTTCCTGTATCCCCTAGCTGTCAGGCTAGCGTTCCAGTCCCGGCTCCACGCACCCGGCCGCCGCCTGCCCTGCCGCCTGCCCTGCCGCCAGTCCCGGCTCAACGCACCCGGCCGCCGCCTGCCCTGCCGCCAGTCCCGGCTCAACGCACCCGGCCGCCGCCTGCCCTGCCGCCAGTGCCGGCTCCCCGCACCAGGCCGCCAACGTCGCCGCCAGTGCCGGCTCCCCGCACCAGGCCGCCAACGTCGCCGCCAGTGCCGGCTCCCCGCACCAGGCCGCCAACGTCGCCGCCAGTGCCGGCTCCCCGCACCAGGCCGCCAACGTCGCCGCCAGTGCCGGCTCCCCGCACCAGGCCGCCAACGTCGCCGCCAGTGCCGGCTCCCCGCCCCAGGCCGCCAACGCCCAGCCCTCCTGTCCCGTCTTCGCCCGGCCCGCCGGAGGTCTTCCCGCCTGTCCCGTCTTCGCCCGGCCCGCCGGAGGTCTTCCCGCCTGTCCCGTCTTCGCCCGGCCCGCCGGAGGTCTTCCCGCCTGTCCCGTCTCCGCCCGGCCCGCCGGAGGTCTTCCCGCCTGTCCCGTCTTCGCCCGGCCCGCCGGAGGTCTTCCCGCCTGTCCCGTCTTCGCCCGGCCCGCCGGAGGTCTTCCCGCCTGTCCCGTCTGAGCCCGGCCCGCCGGAGGTCTTCCCGCCTGCCTCGTCTGAGCGCTCTTCGCCGGAGGTCTTCCCGCCTGCCTCGTCTGAGCGCTCTTCTCCGGAGGTCTTCCCGCCTGCCTCGCCGGCTCCGCCTCATGGGAGGCCGCCGGATTCCTGGTACCCTGCTTCGCCGGCTCCGCCTCAGGGGAGGCCGCCGGACTCCTGGTACCCTGCTTCGCCGGCTCCGCCTCAGGGGAGGCCGCCGGACTCCTGGTCCCCGGCTTCGCCGGCTCCGCCTCAGGGGAGGCCGCCGGACTCCTGGTCCCCGGCTTCGCCGGCTCCGCCTCAGGGGAGGCCGCCGGACTCCTGGTCCCCTGCTTCGCCGGCTCCGCCTCATGGGAGGCTGCCTGAGCTTGGTTTCGACCCTCCTCCTGGCCCCCGTCCACCCACCCTGGTTTGGTGTTTGGGTGGTTAGGTTTTGTTTTTGGAGCGTTTGGAACCCGCTCCTTAAGGGGGGGGTTATGTTGTGTCTTTGTTTATTTGGTTTGTGTTAACTCTCGTCTGTGTTTCAGGGATTCCTGTTTGTGGCTCCACCCCTCAGTGATGTCTGTGTGCTTGGCTGGTGAATGATTAGCTCCCTCGTGTTTTCACCCAGGTGTGGCCCATTCCCAATCAGGCCTCCTCCACTATTTAGCTGAGTGTCTGGACACAGTATGGCTGCGGGATCATTGTGTGTGTATGATGTCAGGTTAGTTGTCTCCTTCCGTGTTTCTGGTCTTGCTCCCTGTTCCTACTCCCCTGTTTTTGGATTTAAGTTTGGATTTTGGATTTTGTATTTTGAAATAAACATGGACTGGTTCCAAGAACGGTATTCCTGCATCCTGCCTCCATCTTTCCCTGCATTTGGGTCCTCACCAACAGCTCATCGTGACAGTAACAGATCAGTTTGATTCTAATGGTTCAGGCAGTAGTTTCGTCCTCAGGCTTTGATGTCCAAACACAGAATGTTGTCTTGTTTACTTCAGTCAACAATCACAAATGGATTTGACAAAAACAAGAAAATTATTTGACGGATACGATGATACATGTGGATGTTTGATAGCATGGTTGGGTCCATGTAGTGCAGCAGTGAAGGGGGGGATGGGGCTCCTTAAACAGATTACAGGCAACATGTCAACCAGTCAATATTGACTCAGCTGTTGTTGTGTTAGTGAGCAGCAGCATGCATCGTAACACTTGCTGGGACCACATTGGTGCTTCATAAAGGACTGGGTAGAAGTGTTAACTTTGTAGGGTTTTATTGTTTATTTATGACCCCCAACACCAAAATCATACTTTATTTTATTATTACATTTATCATGCATTGTAGAGAGAACACTGCTACACACCAATGTAAAATAAAGTCATGTGAAAATATTTAGTCATTGCATGAAATTTTTTCATTTTGTGTATTTTGGTCATTCATTGTATTTTTGTTGTTATTTTGTGTGTTTGGGCCAAAAAACTGAGATGAGGCCAAAGGCTTTGTGTGTTTGTGTGTGTATTTTTGTATATATTTCTCTCATTTTGTGCGTTTACTTCTCTCACTTTGGATATTTTTTGTGTTTTTGTTGACATTTTGTATATTTTTCCTGTTATTTTCTGTATTTTTACAGTTGATTCTCTTTTTGGAGTCATTTTTTTGTACTTTTCTTCTATTCTTTGTTTTTTTTTGGTTTGCCATTTTGAATGTTTTTTGGTCATTGCATACAATTTTTTATTTTGTCTATTTTTGTTATTGCGGTCATGTTGTGCCTTTGGGCCACAAAACTTAGACTGAGGGTTGCATGTGGCCGAAGGCTTTGTGTTTTTTTTTGTATATGTGTCTCTCAATTTGTGTATATTATATTTGTAACGCTTATACATTATTATTTTATTCTCTCACTTTGCATACAGTATTTTTTGTTGTGTGTTTTTGTTGCAATTTTCTCCATCTTTTAGAGTTATTTTCTATATCATTTTCAGTTTTAATGTATTTTTCTGTAATTATTCACTTCAAAGGCAACAGAAAATGAGTCCTGGGCCCCTGTTCTGCCCTATCATAACCCTAACAAAAATGATTTTCTTTTTAATATTTATACATCAAACTGTGTTTTTGCCCATTTTCTTAATTAGGGGGTTATTGCTGATTTTGTCCATTGGGATTTTGTAACAAAGATAAAGAGAATAAAATAAAATAAAAAAATGAAGGAAGAAGAGGGTAAGCACATGTTGGTATGTGTGATTGTTGAGTATGCAATGTTAGGTTAAATTGGTGACAAAGACAAATAACGGTTAGGACATAACTAAAAAGCAAAGTATTTTTGTAACAAGTATTAGTATTAGTATTTCCAGGCCAGGCGCTCAGACACATGCACATCACGTCGTCCATCCACAGCTCAGAGATCAAAGGACACAGAGGCATAGATCAAAGGCAAAGGTAAAAGCAAGCGTTCCGTGGTGGTTCTACTTACATTTGCATCCATTGTCCCAAATAAAGCCGCGTAGACATTGCTGACACTTGGGCCCTGAGGTGCCCGCCTTACACACACACACTCCTGTTGCATTACAGCGATCACTGACTGAGCCAAAGGGGTTACAACTACACTCTGAAACAACAAAACACACACACACAGACTGAACCTCATTTCTCTCCTTTCAAGGAATGCAACCATTTCAACCTTAATGGGAACAGAATGAGAGACAAATGAAGCTGATCATAAATGGATGAACAGTTTTTTTATCCGTTAGAATAAATGTGTTGTCGTCACATAATTATTTATTTGGTGAATAAATAGGAAGCGTGTAAATATGCAAAGTGATCATAGGCAGAGTTTGAGATTAGAATATAATCAAATTAGTAGAATTAAATATTTAGACCTTCTCGAGATTCGCGCCAATCACAATGTGTGTAACATCTACAATAATGCAAAAATTATTAGTAACATAATTGATAATGTTGACATTACCAATACCAAGTTACATGACTCGAGCGCCCAAAAACTGCTTGTGTTTTTAAAAGAACAACAAATCCCCTCCTGCCCCCCGCAAACTCCGCGTATGAAAGTGATAAAGTTTTATATTTAAATGGTCAAAGAGGGTTTATGTGAACATGCTCGGTTGAAAGTAGGAGTAGAAAGATGATGGTATATGTATATGATGATGATATGAAACAAAGATTAAGACAGAATGGGAAAGTTTGAGAGAATACATTGAAATGGGCATTTTTCTCTGCAGCTTTCTGACAAACGTCCTAAAGCACTGTATTAGATCAAAGGAAACTCAAATACTGCATTACAGATTAAAGGAAACTCAAATACTGCGTTATATATCAAAAGAAATTCTAATACTGCGTTATATATCAAAAGAAATTCTAATACTGCATTATAGATCAAAGGAAACTCAAATGCATTATAGATCAAAAGAAACCCAAATACTGCGTTATAGATTAATGGAAACACAAATACTGCGTTATAGATAAAAGGAAACTCAAATACTGCGTAAAATATCAAAGTAAACTCAAAAACTGTTACAGATCAAAGGAAACTCAGATACTGCAATACAGATCAAAGGAAACTCAAATACTGGGTTATATATCAAAGGAAACTCAGATACTGCATTATAGATAAAAAAAAAAACCCAAATACTGCATTATAGATCAATGGAAACCCAAATGCTGCATTATAGATCAAAGGAAACTAAAATACTGCATTATAGATCAAAGGAAACACAAATACTACGTAATAGATGAAAGGAAACACAAATACTGCATTATAGATCAAAGGGAAACTCAAATACTGCATTAAATATCAAAGAAAACTCAAATACTGCGTTAATGATCAAAGGAAATGAAAATACTACGTTATAGATAAAAAAAACTCAAATACTGTTATAAATCAAAGGAAACTAAAATACTGTGTTATAGATCAAAATAAACTCAAATACTGCTTTATAGATCAAAGGAAACTAAAATAGTGTTATAGATCAAAGAAAACTCTTGTATAAACTAGTCCAGACTGGTTTTTCCACCTCAGACTTGACCTTCCCGCCCGGCGCAGCCACTGGAGTATATGATGAAGTCAAAGTGACACCTATTTTGACAGTCCCTGACCATCACATCACACCTTCTGTCGCACCAAGCGGCACTGAAGTGACTTCCAGAGGTCAGGAGGGAAGACAGAGGTGACGGCCAGTGACAAACTAAGGGAGGAGGGGTCGATGACAAAGAAGCGGGGTGACGGCCGCACATTTGGCAGCAGCAACACCTTTGCCGCTTCGTGACGGGTTTCAGCTGCTCGTCCTCAGGCCGTTCTCTGACTGGAGATGTGACTTTCTCCACAACGTTTCCCTCCAAATTCGTGTTGCTTGTCAAACTCGCCCCCCAGGACCCACGCATGCACCTGGTACCAAGTGTAGTGATTTCACACATACACCACCGCTATAGAAGTAAATAGGACGCAAACAAATCACCTGCAGGCAGACGTAGAGGGCAACGTTTTACACTTAATCAAACACAGACGATGTTGATCATAAATGCAGCGTAAATGTGGCCTCTGGTTTGATTGCTTATCATTACAGAAATGTGTATTTTATTTTGTAGGATGCTTTTAACAAACTACAGTCAATCTTAAAATAAATCCACTCAGAACAAATTAAAAAGGCTTTTTTCTTTTATGAACCTTGGACAGGAAATAACTCATTTGTAACTAGCGGTCCGGGGGCCACACACGGCACTCGGCCAGATTTTTGGTGCCCCCCCAGGTGAATGAACAAAACAACACGATACTAGACAACAAAAACACACAAAACTACAACAAAAATACACGCAGTTACACAAATTGACTCTAAAAATGCACAAAACACCCACAAAAATAGACAAAAAGAAAGAAAACTACATGCAATAATATATAAAACAACAACAACAAAAACACAGAAGAGGCAAAAAGTACACAAAAGGCCTCCAAAAACGGTCAAAACAACAAGAAAAATAGACCAGATGACAAAAAACACACAAAAGAAATAAAAAATTATATCAAAATATCAAAAGATTGTCAGGAAAAAACACCCAAACAACGAAAACATACAGAATGAAAACAATAAATGCAATGACAACAAAAACCCATGGAATACGAGACAAATACACAAAATGACTCCAAAAACAGACAAAACAATAAAAACTCACAGAATGACAAATGAGAAATATACAAAACGACGACAAAAACGTGCAAAATTTGAAATAAAATACACTAAATGACAAAAACACACAAAATGACAGGGAAATACATAGAATGTCAGGATAAATACAGAAAAATACAAAAATGCACAAAACTACAACAAAATTAAAGAAATGTCACGCAATGACCAAAAAATATGCAAAACGACAACAAAAAAACAACAGGCAACAGACAAAGGAACAATAAAAATACACAGAATGACAGAAAAATATAAAAGAAGCAACAATAAAAATACACAAAATAATAGCAAAATACTCGTAGTGACAGATAAAAAACATACCCAAGCGCTTTGTTGTTTCCCTGTGTTAATGCTCTGATTGGTCATTATTCTTGTATCACATTTTAAGGCCGTGCGGTGATGAAAGTTACTCATCTCTGTGCTCTGATGGAGATCTGTTGCTGATGTTAAATTGTACACGTGTGTTTTCTGTATTTTTTCAGTATATTTGTCAGATTTCTTTAAGTGTTCAACGAGGGATATGAATGACTACAAAGAACTCTTAAATCATCAGTTTACAGAGAGTGTGATGGCTCTTTCTCAACTGTTTTTTCATGTTTTTCTACAACTGCGTGTTAATGATAGTTTTATTCTCATCTTTTCCTGTCCAGGGTCAAAGGTAAAGCTGGATTCTATCCCAGTAGACACAGGACATGAGACGATGTGATGCTCTCTGGATAAAGACCTAGGAAATGGTAAAGCTAAGTTTGTGTCTATTTAATGGTTTATATGGTGCTGTGTCTTGTCTCATGGACATTCTACCTTAAAAAAAAAACAAAACAATAATTGATCTCAAAGGTCTTTCCTGTAAACTTCGAACATGAACCTGAGTTTGAACTTGTCCGATGGCGAGTAATTAGTAAAAAGTAATAATTAGAAATAATCTCAGTATCAAAGGCAGAGCTTTAGCCATGTCATTTATAGTGAAAATACATTTAGCTTTTTTAAACTTTGGGAGATTAACAGATGGGAATTATGAGGATTATTAAATTCCAAATCTCCTCAAATATAATATCACTTAAATAACTGCACATTATTTTACTTAAATCTGTTGCAGAATAACTACTGTGTATGTTTCAATAGATGTTGTAGCGGTGACAACATTTAGTTTCTTGTAGCTAGCATGCGTTGACACAGAACGTAGCCTGGTTATTGAATATGTAGACTGGATGAAATAAATAAGTGTGTAAGTGTTCAATTTAAACATGAAAATAATGTGAAATTCAACAGAAGCGTTGGCTGTGATGTACATTTTTATTTAAAGACGCAACGTGATGCACTATATTATCTGCATGTTATCGCTATTGGCCGATATTGGCTTTATAATTAAGTATTGGCTATTCTGAAACATATAATTAACCGATTTATTAACAGGCTTTGCTTCCTTGATTGCCTCATCTCCCGTTTAGAGGCGGGGCTAAGCATAGTAGCGTTACAAAGTAGAATTATTCACTAAATTTACTTATTTCTCTCATTCAAAGCTCCGACACAGAATGTTTGGGTCTTATAAAAATGGCATTTTCACAAAATGTAAGGAGGTAAATGGGTTGAAATGGTTTTAAGGTGGATAGTCTGCCGTATTTTCATTGTTTTGGTTTGAAAAACTATTGAAATGAATAAATTGTACGTTGTACAGAATGTAAGTTGCAGTATTTTTCTTATTTTGAGTAAAGAATTATGAAAGATTTTGCATTTTCAGCATCGTCTTATGTCTGCGTTTGCCAGCAGGACGACATGATAAAGATAAAGATAAATATTTCCTGACGATTTCCTGATTATCTTAAGATAAGTAAAGCCGTAAAAATGTAGTATTTTAGAAGTGCTTCAGTCTATAAAGTACCTATGAATTAGCTCACAGGTTCAGAAAGGTGGGTGACCTCTGATCGAAAGCAGAGGTTCTCAACCTTGGGGTCAGGATCCCATTTGGGGTTCTGAGACACTAGAAGGGGGTCCCCAGATGCCTTCAAGAAACAAAGAATATTTCTGAACAATTTGAGCCCATTTTTGCTTATTTTTACCCTTTTTCTGAAACTCCACCAAACTTTCCATATTTTAACATATTTTCATCACTTTTTCTTGCCATATTTTTGCTCCTTTTAATGCATTTTTGCTACATTACTCCCATTTCTTTCAGTTTTCCATCAAATGTCAGTGCCTTTTCAGCACATTTGTTACATTTCAAGACATTTTCAGCACTTATAAACCCTTTCCACCTAATGTCACATATGGTGACCCATTATTGTTACTTTTAACCTCTTTTCACCAAATTTCATAATTATTTTTGCCAATTTATCCACGTTCACTAATGGTCATGTTCATTATTGGCCAGTTTAAAGTAATTGTTCCTACTTTTCTCTCTCATTTTTAAGCCAATATTGACACTTTGAACCCTTTTTACCACTTTACCTGTCCGTTTTTGTCCACTCTAATTTGAAACTTTTAACCAATTTCTGTAATTTTTAAAATCCCATTTCACCACCTTTTACATCGTTTTTGGTCATTTTCTGCAACAACAGCAAACTTGCCTTATCGTCACCTATTTTCATCACTTTTTCTTGCCATATTTTTGCTTCCTTTAATGCATTTTTACTACATTAATCATCATTTCTGACACTTCTCCATCACATTGCAATGCCTTTTTCTGCACATTTTTCAACACTTATAATCAATTTCCACCACTTTTCCACCTAATGTCACATATGTTGACCCAATACTTTCACTTTTAACCTCTCTTCACCAGATTTCATGCTTTTTTTTGCCAATTTAACCACAATTAGGATTTGTCATGCCCATTATTTGCCAGTTTAAAACTTTTTAAATGACATTTGGACCATAACTTTGCTGACTTTATGGATAGGCCCAAAAATCTCTCCCCTTTATTCCCCCTTATAGATGGTCCTGTCTCCACATGACTGTTCTTCAATGTTCATGTCTGTGTTCAACCACCTTCAACTACAGTGGGGGTCCCCGCTCTCTGGAACCTTTATTTTGGGGGTCATGGGCTGAAAAGTTTGAGTACTAGGTTAAGTTGGTAAAAACTATCTCTGATAACATGAGTGATAAAAGAAGATTGATGTGGAACAGAGAGACTGGAAGGTGTAGTGATGATGATGATGTTGTGAAGAAAAGCAAAGTAACACGTCTTCAGGTGAGGAATCAAAGACAGGAGGTGAGGTGAGCGACGTGTGGGTGTGAAGGCATGCTGCCAGTGAACGGAGTGCCGGGTGTTGGTAGGGAGGACTAACCTATGCACACATTCTCATCGTCCAGCTCGGCTGAGGCATTGCGGTAGTAGCCCAGCTTGCACAGCTGGCAGTGCTGCCCCCTAGTGTTGTGCTTACAGCTCACGCAAATAACGGTGTTTAGCAGCTCGATGTAGCTGCAGCGGTTGGAGTGGCCGAAGCATTCGCAGTCTTGCAAAGAGAGAGGAGATGTGAATGAGACGGAAGGGAGGAGAATGCAAGCGCTACGACCGTAAAGCTAGCAACATGTGGAGCAAACACCATGGCATGCACCAGGAACACCAGGGCCGGTCCGAGATGGAGAGATGAGACTTTTTGGTAATCAATGATTAGTCTGGCAGGGACAGAGCCAATCAAAATGAAGACATCACATGATGAGGAAGCCGGCGTTAGTCGAACATCACGAGTTCTCGTCACTTTAACCACACGACAACAGACATGATGACACAAAGACAATAGAGAAGGAAGAACGACACACAGCAGCTCACAGCACGGCTCTTCAAACACAGGCCAAGGTGTTGGAAGAGTTGAGCTTATGAAGAGTTCAGTTTGACTTTAGTGAGAGGATGATGTGAGATTTGTCATGGTGCTTTTGGAAAAATGGCTGATATGTTCCTGACCTATAATAACCTGTACTAAAAAGCTGCTGGAGACAATAGTTTTTAATCAGATAAATACATAGATCAATAAATTCAAGGTCATTTGCTCAAAGAAAAACATGTAATGGGTTGAAATTGCCGCTAGTCTATAACCACATTTATTATTGATCTGTAAAGGGTTTATAAGTGCTGAAAATGTCTTAAAAGTGGGAAAAATGTGCAGAAAAAGCATTGAAATTTGATGGAGAATTGTCAAAAAATGGTAGTTATGTAGCAAAAATGCATTAAAAGGAGCAAAAATATGGCAAGAAAAAGTGATGAAAATTGGTTAAAATAAAGCAAGTTTGCTGGAGTTGCAGAAAAAGGGTAGAAATAAGCAAAAATGGGCTCAAATTGTTAAAAAGAAAAGTGTTAAAAATTGTCCAAAGTGTCAATATAGGAATAATTAGCTTAACTGGCAAATAATGGGCATGACAAATCAAGACTGTGGTTAAATTTGCAAAAATAATCATGAAATATGGTGAAAAGAGGTTAAAAGTGACGATAATGTGTCAGCGTATGTGACATTAGGTGGAAAAGTGGTGGAAAGGGTTTATAAGTGTGGAAAAATGTGCAGAAAAGGCACTAATGCTAATGTAGCAAATATGCATTAAAAGCACCCAAAATATGGCAAGAAAAAGTGATGAAAATTGGTTAAAATAAAGCAAGTTTGGTGTAGTTGCAGAAAAAGGGTAAAAATAAGCAAAAATGGGCTCAAGGTTGAGAACTCTTGGTCTACAGGACTCCACATCCCACAATGCAATGTGCAAAACATTTCAATAAAACAAACTTTCAAGCAGCAGGGAAATCTTGGTTGGGGGGGGGGGCAGTGCAGGGGCACAGACTTCAAATAATAAAACAACAACTTAAAATCCCAGTGAATAATACTGTTTACCCTGAATGATATAATTATTTACATGTTCCTACCCAGTATAAATGTTTACATATCTGTGATTAGAGTGATGAATGCATGACTATTCACTATTTTATTTACTATTTATTTAAAAAGCTTATAAATAGTTAATCCTGACTCTCTCTCTCTCTGTTTCTCTCTCTCTCTGGTTTTTTTGTGAATCTGGATGGGGTGGTACTTGGGGTGGCCAATCAGATTTTAGGGCTGGGCCAGCCCTTTGGCCCCGCCCATGTCAAGCAGCCATTTCCACCTGTTACATCTTTTGTGTTTTGAGCAAATGATGTGATTTATTGATGGATGAGGCCTGATAGATTCTGCTAGATTTTGCACTAGTAGCACTTTAAACTGCTCGCTCACGTCGCTAACGTTGATAATAACGTTGATAATAACGTCTTTAAACATCCACCCGTGCGTTGAGGGCGTGGATGTTGTGTTTACAGCTGGATCAGAGTGAGTCACTGGCTGCTCTGGAGCTCTCACTATGTCATGGTTAATTAGACACAGGGATGGAAAGCTGCAGTGTGTGTGTGTGTGTACGCTGGGAGGCACTAGGTTCAGTCCATCACGCTCACTGACCACTGACGACACACACAGATGTGACTCCTAAGCTTCTCTGGCGGACGCTGGGACTCAGAGCCACACGTGGCTCCACAGTAGCCCTGCTAGCAGACGGGCACTAAGGATGGTGTTCATTATTAGCAAGGCTGGATTGGGGTCAGTTCACGGAAAAATAATGCCAAGGCGTGAAAATGAAGAGGTTCACCATATCAGCAAGACTGTCTTAGCACATGCTAAACGTAGAGACAAAAAACGTCTATTTTAATAAATAGGTTCAGATCATAAATCATGCATACATGGAATTAAATGTTTTAGATCCAAAATCGCACACATATATAATCGTTTTTAAAACATAAATATATATATTTTCCTGTGCAACATGCATTTCACAGCATGCCTGTCAAAAGAAAAGTTTCTTTCAAAATAAAAGACAAGTTTAACATCAGAGACATTAAGTATTTATCTATTTTTGACCAGCTGTCCATGACCCACTTTTGTGTCCCGACCCACCAGTTGAGAATCGCTGCTTTTGACCAGTGTTTCTCAAATGGGGGTACGCAATGGTACTACATCAGGTAGTTGAGAGAGAGAGAGGGCAAAAATTACAAATGAAAGCATTAAAAATATGTGGTTTTTATCATGTTCATTTTTAATCAAAAATGATAATCATACTAAATATTACCAGCAACTCACAAAACGACAACAAAAACACACAAAATAATATAATATATAATAATGAATAATAAAAAGAACTGACAGACAACAAAATACGCAAAATCACACCAAACACACACACACTAAAAGAGAAAAATACTTACTATTACCAGCAACACACAAAATGACAACAAAGATGCACTAAATGAGAGGAAAAATACACAAGATCACGACAAAATACACACAAAAATAACAGAGAAACAGTCAAAACGCCACCAAAAAAAAAAAAAAAAAACACACATTGAGAGAGAATTAATTAAATAATTCAACAACCAAAAACACAATAAATAAGAGAGAAATATACTAAATAATAAAAAGAATAGACAAACAACAACAAAATACACAAAATGACACCAAAAAAATTCACAAAATGACACAAAAAACACAAATGATGATAGAAATTTTCTTGATTAGAACATGAACTGAAAATGCAACAATCAGTGTTGGTCTCACACCATGAGGGAGTCGACCATAAATGATGAAAACTATAGAAATAAATCTATTCAGGAGGCACTAAATACTGTTTCATTCACTTATTTACAAAATGAGATTATTTTAAATGTATGTTTTCACTCATTCATTCCATCATTATGATCTATAAATGTTTTATCACAGGATTCTGACCAAAGTAAAGTAAGAGGGTTCTTGGTTTCAAAAGTAAATGAAAGTGGAACTTGAGCCAAAAAAGTTTGAGAACCACTGCTTTAGATCATGAAAGTTAACAAGACAGAAAAAACATAAAACATTGGGATAAAAAACATTATATTTATTATGAACAAATTTCTCGTGTTCTTCATTTTCAGTTTTTTTGGGGCTCAAAACACAGACAAACTTTGATGCTATTTGGAGGAGCTGGCATTTTCCACCAGATAGGATGTATAGTAGATGTTTTTGATTATACTGTATGTGGAGCTGTATTACTGAACCATATTTACCTTTACTATGTGCTGTAGTTCCTGAGATATTGGAAGCTGAAAATGGAAGAACAACAAGGACACACCCCCTCACTAAATTGTCTATATCTCAAAAAGTGGTGATCAGATCAAATTAAAAATTTACAGTATGACTATTGAATAATGTAAGAACAAATAGAACAAATTTCAGAATTTTTAGACCAAAGTGTCCGGGATGTCCTGAAAATTAGTTGAAATGACGTTAAGTATGAAAGACAAGCGGCACGCTTGGTTGAAATATAACTGTGCAAAGAAAATTTAAATAAAAAACATAGAATAATGATGAATAATGGCGGTGGGAAATAAGGAGTGAAGCTGGTTTTATGTTTGAAATGCTGAACATATCAAACGCTATTGTTCCTCTTTAACGCTTCGTTTCATCAACAAATGCTTTGTCCGCCCTCTACCTCGCATAGAGGCCTGACCATGTGACCATGTGACCAACCACGTTCAGCCCCATAAACGTGTGCAGAGGAGCGTGGGGAAGCCAGCAAGGCTGTCAATCCTTCATTACTTTACGGTTACAAAACAAACAAGTGGGGGGAAAAGGAATAATAGGAGCTGCTTCTTTCATTGTATCCTGTGACACTGACACATGTTAACGCACTGGTTGGTAAGTGTGATACAGGACGAGCCCATTGTTTCGTCCCGATCACACGCATTCAGCATAAACATTTGAAACATCCTCTAATGCAGGGCTTCTCAACAATTTGAGCCCATTTTTGCTTATTTTTATCCTTTTTCTGCAACTACACCAAACTTGCCATATTTTAACCTATTTTTATTACTTTTTCGTGCCATATTTTTACTTCTTTTAATGCATTTTTGCTACATTACTCCCATTTCTTTTTTTTCTTTTTTTTTTTTTTACTCCCATTTCTGACACTTCTCCATCATATTCCAATGCCTTTTCTGCACATTTTTTCCACTTTCAAGACATTTTAATTTTATTTTATAAACCCTTTCCACCACTTTTCCACCTTTTAACATCTTTTCACCATATTTCATGCTTATTTTTTGCAAATGTAACCACATTCATGAATAGTCGTGCCCATTATTTGCCAGTTTATACTACTTGTTCCTACTTTTTAAAATAGATTACCCAATTTCTGCCACTTTTAAGCCGATATTGACACACTGAACCTGTTTTTTTCAATTTCTGTGACTTTAAAAATCCCATTTCACTACCTTTTCCACCATTTTTGGTCACTTTGAACCCATTTTATTTGTGATTAAAACAAGGATTTCCATCTTTAAGATGACTATATACTATAGCCCAAATAATAGTAATCTTCTTGCCAAATTCCAATGCCTTTTCTGCACATTTTCGACACCTATCCACCACATTTCCACCTAATGTCACATATGTTCACCCATTATTGTAACTTTTAACCTCTTTTCACCATATTTAATGTTTATTTTTGCCAATTTAACCACATTCACGATTTTTGATGCCCATGCTTTGCTAGTTTAAATACATTTTCCCTACATTTTTTTCATTTCATTTCACATAATTTACAAATTTTAACCATTTTCTGTAGTTTTTTAAATCCCATTTCACCACCTTTTCCAACATTTTTGGTCACTTTGAACCCATTTTATTTCTGATTAAAACCAGGATTTCCATCTTTAAGATGACTATAATAATAATAAACGTTCCTAGATAACAGTGGATATTATTCAGATTAATAAATAAATGTGGTTATCACAGATTCATAGAACAATGGACCATCATGTTGCTGACTTTATGGATGGACCCCAAAAATCTCTCCCCTTTATTCCCCCTTATAGATGACCCTGTCTCCACATGACTGTTCTTCAATATTCATGTCTGTGTTCAACCACCTTCAGCTACAGTGGGGGTCCCCGCTCTCTGGAACCTTTATTTTGGGGGTCACGGTCTGAACAATTTGCGTACCACTGCTCTAAAGCCTTATTTACATGTAAGAAAAGAGTGGCCCCAACAATCGTCACCCCTATCAAAGGGTAATAATGTCTAAGCAAAGACCTGAGTTAAAGGAAATCTGTGAAAAAGAAGACATAATCACTGTTGAATCATCTTAGATTCCTACCTTCTTTTCGGTTAGCGACACCTAGCGACGACACGTTGGGCCGAACTGCGTGCAATGAGAAACCAGGAGTTATTCATGTGTCCTTATCGGATGCACTGTACACACGTACTAGAGGGGAAACTACACACAGAACTATAGACACGCACACGTCCAGCATGGGTTCTAATCATTAAATCAGCAAACAGCATATATCAATATATATATATATATACACGATGGGGGCAGGGGCTGACATGGGTGAGCAGAGAGAATGTGTCCATTGTGTGCAGTTTGTGTAACTTCTGTGCGTTGTGTGTGTGTGTGTGTGACGTTCATGATGATGATGATGGTGATGATAAGGAGTGAAAAACAAAAAACCCAAAAAACAACCCACGTTATTTAACTCATGACTTATGCACGGGGGGGGGGTCGAACCTATGTATAGCAAATGAAGACACTTTGTTTAATTCATCACATTGACTTTTTGATCAATAACTAATTATGGTGTATTTCTGCTAAAGGAATAACAATGAATAAATAATGGCAGTTGCTGAGGCTCAGAATGACTGAGGGCTGTGCAGAGCAGGAGCTCATAATTACACACTCGTCTTTATTCCCGTGTCATGGAGATACTTTGCGGTTGTAAATGGAGGGAACACAGATATGTTTCCTCCATCTTTTGCTCTGGACTCAATGAATCATCCAATCTCACACAATTAACATTCAACAGTGCAATGAACTGCAAACAATTTATAGCTTAAAGCTGCCAGAGATGATATTTTTTAATCAGATGATGACATATTGTGGGTCCCGTAGATCAATAAGTTAAACATTCTCTCATTAACATTGGTAAAGTTGGGTGCCTTGCATTGTGGGATGTGGAGTTCTGTAGACACATGTATAGAAGTGTTTTTCTTGTGTTTCTTCTCCAGACGAGGAGGTCTGTGATTGGTTTGACTCCATTTTTTTCTAGTTTGTTCCCAGTAACATCACTTCACTCCACCACACATTCTATTTCACATGGAATCAGATCTGTCCATGTAAACCCCAAAATAAACTATTGCAATTGTGTTGCAACAACTACCACTCTGTGTTTGAAATGGCATCCTCCGTACTCTACACTACAAACTCAATGAGTATATACTGTCTCTATATACTATAGTATGATTAGGATGATGAGCGTTCCCACTGAAGTATACTTCTAAGTTTCCCAAGATGCATTTGGAGCCTCCAGTGTTAAAAACTTGAATCACACTAAGGTTAAATATCTCTGTTGATTCTCCACCTTTATTTTGAAAGTTCTGAAAACATTTGAAGTGAGAAAGTGACCAAGTAGAATATCAACATGTGCTCATTTGAGGCATAAAACTCACGTAGACATATTTCATTCACACATTTCACACATTTTCAAAGACCCTCCATTGTGCTACTGACTAAACTTCCTGTTAACTTCAAATTAAGAGCCCTATTTACAAAAGAGTTTAAAAAAATAATATGAATAAAGTAATATTCAAAGTTAAAAGGATTGGTTTATTCTGATAGTCCTTCTAGTTCGATCTGATAGTCCTCCTGGTTCGGTCTAATATTCCTCCTAGTTTGGTCTGATAGTCCTCCTGGTTTGGTCTGATGGTCCTCCTGGTTTAGTCTGATAGTCCTCCTGGTTTGGTCTAATAGTCCTCCTAGTTTGGTCTGATAGTCCTCCTGGTTTGGTTTAATAGTCCTCCTAGTTTGGTCTAATAGTCCTCCTAGTTTGGTCTGATAGTCCTCCTGGTTTAGTCTGATAGTCCTCCTTATGGGTCTGATAGTCCTCCTCATTTGTTCTGATAGTCCTCCGAGTTCGGTCTGATAGTCCTCCTGGTTTAGTCTGATAGTCCTCCTTATGGGTCTGACAGTCCTCCTCATGTGTTCTGATAGTCCTCCTAGTTCGGTCTGATAGTCCTCATAGTTTGGTCTGATGGTCCTCCTGGTTTAGTCTGATAGTCCTCCTAGTTTGGTCTAATAGTCCTCCTAGTTTGGTCTGATGGTCCTCCTGGTTTAGTCTGATAGTCCTCCGAGTTTGGTCTGATGGTCCTCCTGGTTTGGTCTAATAGTCCTCCTAGTTTGGTCTGATGGTCCTCCTGGTTTAGTCTGATAGTCCTCCTAGTTTGGTCTGATGGTCCTCCTGGTTTGGTCTCATAGTCCTCCTAGTTTGGTCTGATGGTCCTCCTGGTTTGGTCTAATAGTCCTCCTGGTTTGGTCTTATAGTCCTCCTGGTTTGGTCTGATAGTCCTCCTGGTTTGGTCGGTGTGAACACAAACCAAGTCGAGAGCTGATCAAACAGGAGATTTCTATAGTGATTGTGTCTGTGGGTCTCAGAGCGTTTCCAATCAAAGTCTAGATTGATTAGGTTCACTGTGAATGAACTAAAAACAGGACGTATCGGAGATGACGAAGAGCGCACTTCATTGTGGGTGTTCAGGAGAACGGGCAACTAACAAAACCAGGGCTTTAAAACCAGGAAACCATGACAACTTGTTGTTGCCCCATTGTTGAATGTTGGTAAAGAACAAACGGAGAAGGAAGAAGTTTGTGAGCACTCTACAGCTCTGGCTTTGACCCATAGATGAGAGCCTCTTCTTCAGGTTTCTGTTTCTCTGTCTAGAGAAGTCTCTTCTCCAGTAACTGGTTACAGTATCTGGTTAGCTCATGGAACTGCACCAGATGCTGTTTGAAACGGATCAGAAGTTGTTCTCTGAACGCAAACCGAGACAAACCAAGGAGATCAAATTATGAACTGTCCTCCACCCGTTCAGACCCAGTAAACCACTAAACTGGTGTGAAATCATCCTAAGAATAAAGTAAAAACACTTCTATACATCCGTCTACAGGACTCCACATCCCACAATGCAATGCCGGATACTTTTCCATCAATGTCAATAAAACAAGTGTTTACAGTGGAGATCAAAACAAACTTTTGAGCAGCAGTTTCAACATTTTACATCTTATTTCTTTCAAGCAAATTATCTTGGATTTATTGATCTATGAGGCTGACACTGTCCTTATCTGATTAAAATGTTTTGTCTCCGGCAGCTTAAAGACCCAAAACAGAACTTCAGTCACTCCTAGAACATAAACAAAACCTTATTGAAATTATGAATTACTAAAGAAACCAATTCAAAACCATGGTATTAGTCAACAAACAAATACCAAATTGTTTGGCTCGAGTTTTTCACCTTACTGATCCATTTTGGATACGACTCTTTGTTTGGTAAAACTAGAACAGGAAGTCAAGCTGCTGCTTTTTACTCTTTTATTACCACTTTCCTTTCACTTGGTTGGAGTTGGACTGGTATTGATAGAATGTTGTTGGTCCCAGTGTCTACACTTTGGCATAATTTGGGTTGAATAAGGGGTTAAACGCTTTCAATATTGCCAGTTGTTGATTTGAACACGTTCCATTTATTCTCCTGTCTCATCTTTTCTTTTTGTCCTCTTTATAATTAAGTTTTACAATTAATGCTCAGCAAAGGAGCCAATTTCAGTATTTGTGTATAAAAATGTGCTACACATTCTTCAAATATCCCAATTCTTCGCTTTCGTTTTGATCATTTTTTAAATAGAAAAGAAAGATGTCAAAAACAAAACAAAAAGACTGAAAATACATCAAGGTTATAAAGAGATTTCTGCATTAATCAGAGCAAACACAACATTAGACTGGAATAAAAAGCAGTGAACACAGTTAAGTGCTGTGTGTAATTTATTGATCATTAGACGGATTTATCACAAGGAGGAAAATGTTCAGGTGAGACCTGATAATCAGAAGGTGTGGACGAGTGTTAATCAATGCCACGCCTATAATCAAACCCAATCCCGGCTCTTTTAAATATTAATTTGCTTTTAATGGTTTGCCTGAAGCGATTCAGCTTGGCTAAATAAAGCTGAGATGGAAAAGAGGAAAGTCAATAGGGATTCGATTAGCTTCAAACAACAAAAGGAAAAGAGCAGGAGGTAGAAAGCAGATTAACCTCCTGCTGTTTGAATAACCCCAAACACTTCATCCACAATACTTTATTTGTGTTATAAAGGCGGGTTTGGACCTGATTTGTGTAGTTCATCATCTTCAGTACTGGACATGTTTAGTTAGTGATATTTGTGTGGGCATATATCGTGAGGACTTTGGTTCTGTGTCTCAAACACACGCACTTTGGGCCTCATGCAGGACACCATAGAAGAAGAAAAATGTCAGGAAAAAAATCATTCGTATTTGGGATTTTGTATGTAGCCATTGATTTTTGGGGCTCCCCAATGTTTTCTTATCTTAACAGTTATTATTGCTAAGAGAACATTCAGAAAATCACAGCCTATGAAATGTTTGTCCAATAACACGTTTTACATTTAAGAAACATAAAAAGCCATGATTTATTACATGATTATATATTTTAAAGAAATTTTAATGATTAATATCTTTAATTTCTGATAAAAAATAAATAAATAAAAACCCTACTGGTCACCCGAAGTAAGTCATGAATAAAAAAAGCCTGGAATTATTAGTCAAGCATCTAAACAAATGCTGTGTTGTAAATGTCATACTAACGTACTGTGACATCTAAAGCTTTTTAGATCATTTAGCAGCTTTTTAGAACATTGAGCAGCTTTTTAGATCATTTAGCAGCTTTTTAGAACATTGAGCAGCTTTTTAGAACATTGAGCAGCTTTTTAGATCATTGAGCAGCTTTTTAGAACATTTAGCAGCTTTTTCAGTCAAAATGACAACTTGTGCTGCTTTCGGTTGCTCTAAAAAACCAGGAAAAGTTGGATAAAAACAGTTGTGACTGCAGGGGGCAACAGTTCCAACTCTGAGGTTTGGTAGTAGACAATGAAACAGGGAAGAAGAGCTCTCCTCAGGTACCTTTACTTCCCCTTAAACAGTGCGCTGACACGCTCTGGTGGCTAAAGTTAGTGAGTAATTACTGACGGTTGAAGAACTCTTACCAAAAAGGACTTCTTCACCTGAGAACTTCAGCTACCAGAGCGCGTCAGCGGACTGTTTAAGGGAGAGCAAAGGTCCCTTAAGAGAGCTCTTCTTCTCTGCTTCAATGTCTTCTACCAAACCTGGAAGTTGGAGCTGTCGCCCCTTTATGTAAACAAGAGGTTTATATCAAAATATTAAAGTTTTCCTAGTGTTTTAGAGCAACCATAAGCAGCACAAGTTGTCATTTTGACTGAAAAAGCTACTAAATGATCTAAAAATCAGGCTGAACGCTTCATTCAACAGAAAACAATGAGATGTTTACAGGCAGTGGGGCCGTGTGACATCATCAATCACAGGATGGTGGGACAAATGATCTAAAACTGTAAAGTAGTCCCATTTTTAAAAGGTAATAAAACAAATATAGTGCAAAATAATGAGTTTAATAACTACATTTTCAAAGAGTTTAGGCCAGATTTGTAAAAAAAAAAATTTCTCTTCCCAAAGAAAAAAGATAAAATATAAGAACAACTTAAGATGATATCGCTGCATGAGGCCCATTGTGTATTTTTATTTCTTTTTTTTTACAGTCTGAGGACATTCTTTGGATGTGTAACATCTCACTTTCACCCAAACTCTCCCCAACCCTTAGCCATGCTTTCTCTGAAGCTAAATGTTTCACTTTTTCTCCCAATGTAAGTGTACGACATAGTGACAAAAACCAGTTCACATCAGCTACAAACAGGACCTTTTGTGTGCAGAGGACAGCCATTGTGCATGGTGTGTGTGTGTGTGTGTGTGTGTTTAGATGGAACAGAGGGAACTGTTGTGCCCCAGTGGTCACGTACATATAAAAGCATGCACACACACGCACACAAAATGCTTGTCATGCCAAGCAGAGACGGAGAGTATAATTGCTTGGATGTGGTGGTGAGGGGGGGGCGGGCGATGGAGGGGGTGGGGGGCGGCGGAGGAGAGTGAGTGAGGAGGGATTTCAAGCCATGAGTCCATTTCTGATTCATGACACAGCATCAGAATTTACAAACAGTGGGGCAATCCCTGCCTAAGCTGCCCGACTAAAGCCTGATTAAAAACAATCTGTTTCCAGTGTTTTATTACCCGCTGGTCATCTCATCTGATGAATAAAAACACCACCACCTGTCCTTTACGGAACTTTGGCCCCATTTGACAAATTAAACAAGAAACACACTTTTATTTTGAAAGCTACTCTCAAACTTCATGCACTTTGACTACTACAGTAATTAGATTAAAATGGACTAGTTAATTTGCATGACCCTTTTACATGAGATTGCATTTAAATTTGTAACAATTTATCCACCTTCCCAAGGTCAATAACTGCTGATTATGGGCGCAACTTCCTGTACGCTAAGTTAATTACAACTAAAGAAATAAAGATGCAAAATGCTCAGGAGGAGCAAAGAGTAAATAAACCCTAACAATAAACAATAAATCATTTTAGTCAAAGTATTTTAATTTGGTGTATTTTGTTGTAAAAATGAAAGAGTGACTGCCTGCTATGGGTTGAAACCTGGCTATTAAAATAACATTTTTCTAATGGCTGAGAATGGAGGTTTGTGACATTTTGGTGTCTTATGCCACTTTTGGCTCCGCCCATTCTATAAAAACTTACATTCTGTGGCAGTAGGTTGGACTGAGAGAATAGTGAATAGAGAGTATTAGCGAGTTAGCATAGCATAGATTGTTCTTTGGAAGTTTTAAAGTATAGGCTGGGCGTGTCTTAACTGCTCCAGGAGCCCCGCCCATAATTTAGTTTTCAGTTAGGTTTATTGTTATGAGAAAAACAAATCATTGATTCTACAGAATTAACTAATTAACTAATGAAATGTTGACATTTGTCCTCTGGTTGGTTTATTTTCCATAACATTACAAGATTTGGGATTTTTTTTATTGGTCTTTGTTTCTAGTCTTTTTGCATTGTCCTGTTGTTGTTTTGTGAGTTTTTAGTCTTTTTGTGTGTTTTGCTGTCATTTTGGTATTTTTTTGTCGTTATTTTGTGTTTTTCTGTGATGTTGTCTTGTGTGTCTTTGTTTTCATTTTGTGTATTTAATGAGTCAATTTAATGTATTCTTGCAATATTTTTGTTTGGTTTTGTTGACATTTTATGCATTTTTCTGTTTTGTTTTTGTCTTGCTGTTTGTCCTTTTTTGGAGTGAGTCACTTTCTGTATTTATGTTTGTTTTTTTAAGTTATTTTATGTATTTTTTTAATCTTTTGTGTGCTTTTGTTGATACTTTGTGTATTTTTGGTCACATTTAGCTGTCATTGTCACATTTAGAATTTTTGCTGTTAATTTCCCCTTGTTTCTGAATTTTTACCATTTTGTGTATTTTTTTTGTCATTTTTTGTAATTTTGTTGCTGTCTTTGCTTGTCTTTGGAGTCAATTTATGTGTTTTTGGATTATTTTTTTGTTATTTGTGTCATTTACTCATTTTCTTGCCATTTTTGTTTGTCTTTATAAATCATTTTGTATTTGTTTGTGTATTTTTGTTCACATTTTGCTGTGTTTGTGTGTTTTTGAAGTCATTTGATGTTTTTGGAATTTTTGCTTTTGATTTGTGCTTATTTTTTGGAGTCATTTTCTGTATTTTTGCTGTTTTGTGTATTTTTTTCTGTCATTTTTGTTTGTTTGAGTTATTTTATGTATTTTTTGAATCCTTTGTGTGATTTTGTTGATACTTTGTGTATTTTTGTTCACATATTGCAGTGTTTGTGTGTTTTTGAAGTCATTAATTTTTTTGTCACATTTAGAATTTTTGCTGCTAATTTGTCCTTTGTCCCTGTCATTTGCTGAATTTTTGTTTGTCTTTAGAAGTCATTTTATGTGTTTTTGGAATTCCTTTTTGTTGCTTTTATTGTGTCAATTACCCATTTTGTTGCCATTTTTGTTCAGAATCATTCTGTGTGTTTTTTTAGTCATTTTCTGTATTTTTTCTAATTTTGTTGCCTTTTTGTTTGTCTTTTGAGTTATTTTAGGTATTTTTTTTAATCTTTTGTGTGCTTTTGTTAATACTTTGTGAATTTTTGTTCACATTTTGCTGTTGTTTTATGTGTTTATTGGCTTCATATTTCTTCCAACTTTGAAAATGACAAATTTTTGGGCATGTGGCAGACATAATGAAATTGTAAGTAAATTTAATTTAAAAAATAAACGGTGTTGTGTTTATATGTTTGTAAATCTGATCGTTTCTATACATCCAGGCCCAGAAACAGACATGTGTGACATGACTTTACTGATCAGTGAGGACGGTGGGCATGAACCGGGCGATGAAAAACACATTGTATGGAACGGAGCCTGGCGATGGATGTACTCTGATATGTTCAGCGCACTCCTCCAGTAACTGGAGACGAATCAACTCCTCCTCAGGGGCCACTGGTTGACCAACATAACACCAGCCCAGCCGTGCACAGCTTATATTAAAATGACCTCCTGTGACATTAGACAACCACAGAGGTCCTGCCATTTTAATAAAGTCTAGATGCCATTTATTTATAATGCATGTGAGTGAAGGAGGTGAAACAAATGATATTTGGCATTCAGAGCCAGTCTGGATGCAGCAGATTATACTATATTATATTATATTATAGTCACCAGGTACTGCTCACTATAGTAAATAACACATATTATTCAACCACTGCTTTTAATTAAAAGGTCTGAATCAGAAATGAACGCCAGGCCGTGATCAGGCATGAGTAGTGATGGGTGGAAAAACATCATATTTAAGGTAATGGATTACTTACTAACTGGACCAACGTTATTAGGAACACCTGGAAAGAAAAAAAGAAGAAGAAAAAACAATATCAGTGAGCAACATTGTCATTATAACCACTATTTATCGTCTTTATGGGGGTCAATGACATATAACAATTTTTACTGCATGATATTTCATAAAATGCTCATCATCAGGCAAGGTTTACATGAATATTGTGATAGAAATAAATATATAAATACCTATAAATCATATACAGCACTATAATAGAACTAAAATAGGGTAGAAAATGAATGTAAATATATTTTAAAGATTCTTTCAAAACAGCAGTCATCGCTAAAGAGTCGCACCACATGATATTTGAACACTTAAACTACAGAAGTCGTTTAGTAAGTTAAATCATTTTTGTTTGTTTTTTTTAATCAAAGTGAGCACATACAGTATATGCTAAGTTACTACATATTTTATGCATTTAAAAAAAAAAATGCAGTTGTATAGAATATTTAGGAGTCACATCAATAACCCATCGACGTTGAAATGTATCTCTGTATAAGTTTTCCTGTAAAGCATTAAATTAAACAATCTGGACCATAAAATGTCAGTTTCAGTGTAGGAGTCCTTCAACAGTCCGTGATTTACTCGCTAACTTTAGCCACCAGAGCGTGTCATCCACTGCTTAATTTGTAAGTCATCAGGTACAAACGCCGGGTGTTGTTCCCGCACTATAAGAGAGACAAAAATGTCACAGAATACATTTTTTAAAGTACCTTTTGCTAACTAAGTGGGTCAATAATATCACATGACTACAACCAACCAATCAGCGCTAAAGAAGCACGGACAATCACCCGTTACAGAACATCCGTCTCTCTCTCTGAGGGACAGCTGTCAAAATCTACCATGTTTCAGCACCAAGGACAGCACAAAATCACTGCTAATTTAGCCACAAAGGTCACTAAACTTTCAGAACACAAAAACCCACAAATACAAAATATTTACTAACTTTTACACCCATAACATAAGGCCACAACTCATCTAATGAATCAGCAGCAGCAGAAAATGAAAATAAAATGTGTGCTTACCTTTTATTTGTCAAAATAGCCCAAAAAAAAAAAACAGCCATGGAGAACGTTGTATCTTTGCAACTTTTTAACATATTTAACAGCCGAGGCCTGCCTTGTCTTTCATAAGCCAAGAGTCCTCCTCATGTCCACTGGATAGGTGCAGGACAGGTGCTGCTAGTTGCTAAGCTAACTGCTACTATGCTAATAGCTAATCTAACTGCTACTGTGCTAATCGCTAAGCTAACTGCTACTGTGCTAATCGCTAAGCTAACTGCTACTGTGCTAATTGCTAAGCTAACTGCTACTGTGCTAATCGCTAATCTAACTGCTACTGTGCTAATCGCTAAGCTAACTGCTACTGTGCTAATCGCTAAGCTAACTGCTACTGTGCTAATAGCTAAGCTAACTGCTACTGTGCTAACTACTGCTGCTGCTGCTCTCCTCCGCGATTTCCACAGAAACAACCTTTACTTCAGGCTTAGCTTCACATATTGGCTTAAAAAAGCTTGTTTCTAGCCATTTTCTACCGTCTTCAGCACTGACAGACAAACTATCATTCTCGTGGCGTGGGAATGAGGCTTGACTTTCCTTTTTCTTCCTCACGTTTGCGCTATGTCTACATTCAATTTTACATTCAACTAAAATGACATTTTTATATATATATACAGTATATATATACAGTATATACTTTTATGAGGTGCTGGATCCAATCAAATAAGTGCCGGTCAAATTCTGGGAGGTGCCAGTGAGTGCGTTCCGAGTTACCAACACATGTGGGTCGTACCATTTACATTGTTTTAAAGGGGGTGGTAGCAAGGGCCCTGATGCAGCATAAATAATTGTTTTTAGTGCAAAACTATAATTAACAACCAGTTTATTTTCACACAGGGCCCTTTTCATTCCAATATAAATAATCTAAAAATATTTAAAAGGCCTTTTCATACATATACAGTATATAAAACAAACTGAGGGCCCCCCACTCCCCCGCCTTGGGCTCTGGGTACTCTTTACCCCGCCAGTCCGACGCACACGAGGCTATGCTCACACTGCAGGTCAATTCCTATTTTTGCCCATATCTGATTTTTTTCACATCTATGTGAACAGTTACAATTCCAATTATTTCAAATCCGACCGAGGCCATTTTCACAGTTGGATATAAATCCGACACATATCTGATATGCTGCAAAGTGGCTGCTGTCTATCAGACCTTTACATCATCAAAACATGTCATTTTTAAAAAAAAATTTTAATTTTTTGCCACACAACAGAGATAGAGACAAAAAGTAGAAAGTGAAAACTGAGCAAGTTCTTAAAATGTATAAATATCTATTATATTATACATATCATCAGTGCCACACACACATAGAGACCTCCATATTTACTGCCGTGAACACAGTGCATGCTGGGTGTGCACAAATTAAAACCTCTGAATCTCCATTAAACCTATATAAAATTCTATTCATTTATCAATGACTCACAAGCTAAAATGTATCATAGGGGATGATGCGGTCACTGAATCTGTACAAACTAATTAATGCTGCATGTTGTTTTATCCGAGTTTAGTTTATTTCAATCATGGGCTTTATTTTGAAGGGCTAGCTTGTTGCGCTCGCTTTAATTTGTGTGTTACATCCTGTGAATTCTACAATACGTAATGCTTTATCAAATCAGAATCAGAACGTTTAATTTTCCAAGTAGATGTTTTACAATACAAGGAATGAGACAAATTACATTTTAAAGTAATAAATATGTGATAAACTGGTTCTAACCTCACTTCAGCCCTCCGTCCATACCCACTTATCCTTTATGCACGGTGTGCGAAGGTTTACTTATGCAATTAGTTCTTACCATAATTTTAAACTGTACAGACAAAATATGAATGCCATATAACTACAAATAACAAAAATACATGGCATTTGTAATTAGATCTTGTTTACACAGTAAAAAACAGGCTCTATGATGAAATAATGCCACGCTAAATAAAGTGCAACATAAAGTATTCAATCCATGAGGGAAGCTAAGGATTTTACATTATTATTAAACAGTTTCATTACATTTACAGTGCACACAATGATGCATTTGTTGCATAAATATGCATGTGTTATGTTAATTTCCTCCCACTTTGTCTGTACTGTATCATGTATATAATAACATATGACTATACATCATCCTCCAGGCTTCACGTTTGCTGATAAATTACGTCTTGGATGTCACTTGTGGGATTGTGGGAGGAGTTTAACCTGTTTAGGTCGAGGTTTTCAACACGAGTCAGCACAATTAGTCACAGCTTTACCAACAACCACAGATCAGAAATAAAATAGGTTCAAAGTGACCAAAAATGGTGGAAAAGTTGGTGAAATGGCATTTTATGAACGAACAATAGAAAAAGTGGGGTTCAAAGCGTCAATATTGGAACAAGTTTAAACCGGCAAATAATGGGCATGACAAAATGTGTAAATGTGGTTAAATTGGCAAAAAATAAACATGAAATATGGTGAAAAGAGGTTAAAAGTGATTATAATGGGTCAACATACATATGTGACATTAGGTGGAAAAGTGGTGGAAATGGTTTATAAGTGTTGAAAATGTCAGAACAGACGTTGAAATTTGATGTAGAAGTGTCAGAAATGGGAGTAATGTAGCAAAAATTTATTAAAATGAGCAAAAATATGGCAAGAAAAAGTGATGAAAATAGGCTAAAATATGGATAGTTTGGTGTAGTTGCAGAAAAAGGGTAAAAATAAGCAAAAATGGGCTCAAATTGTAAAAAAAAATATTCTTAGTTAGGCATCTGGTGATCACCTACCAGTGTTTCACAACCACAAATGGGGTCCTGGCCCAAAGGTTGAGAACTCCTGTTCTAGGCAGATGCATTGAAGTGTTTTTACTTGCCCTCAAAAACTCTGACAAAGTGACTTCCCAACACATTTCTGGTGTTTTCACTGAAATTTGTGGCAAAACAGTAGATGTTGTTTGTTGTGGGGTTTTCATGGAAAGATGTAAACCCCAGAAATTGAATGTCTGGTGAAGAAAGGTGATATCAGGGGAGATACTGTGATCAAACTAGAACAAAAATGGAGTCAAACCAATTAATGTCCTTGTTTGGAGAAGAAATACAATAAATCACAGTAAGAATGAAGGAAAAACACTTCTATGCAATATATATATATATATATATATATATATATATATATAAGGCATTCTTCGTATCACATATTAGGAATGTCAATCTTTTTTTTTTTAATTGAATTAATTGCACTATTTTCTGTAATTAATTGCGATTAATCTGATTTTTCTACTGAAGACTGAAGCTTGTAATAAATATTGATCATTCATGGAAAATCATGGAATTAATGTAGAATTAATACACAGGAAGTATATTTAAATTCAAAGACCATTTTAATAACTTTCTTTCATCTTTGAATGAACTCAGTTTACAAGTTTAGCAAAAAAAGATAAAAATCTGTCTTATATCAGTTACAGAATATAATAAAAACCCAGACCTTTATCATATATTAAAGTGCAGGCTCACCACTTGGGGAATAAATATTTGAAGAAAAGAAGTATTAAACTTGTTAGATGAACAAAGGTTCAATAAATATTCTGTATTATCCTCAGACACAAATATTCAGTAAATGTCACTGAGGGGTGATGATTTTTTTTTTTCTCCAATGAGCCACCGGGAAACTTTTTAAAGTGAAACTTTCCACCTAATATTCCGTCTCCTATCATTGTGTGATATTCAGCTGCTCTATGTCCCTATGTCTATGGCTGCACACTCCACCAAAGGTTAGGGGTCAGTCAACACCAGAAGTCAACAAAATGAAGTTAATTGCGTTGCTTTTTTGAAGAATTAAACATTTCAAATTGAACAGCAAAATCAGCAGCTTAATTCTGACAGCACTAGGGATCGACCTACATGGAATTTTTAGGGCCGATGCCGATACAGATTTTTTTTCCATCAGCCTTAGCTGACTGCTGATTTTCTTGAGCCGATATTTGGAACCGATACTACTTTTGGTCCTTCAATTTACATCATAAAAATTACACAATGATGAAAACAAATGCGACAAGTTTCAATTAAAAAAAAAAAGGAACATTTATTGAAATTAACAAAGGTGAGGTAGAACGACACCAAGTAAAAAATATTAACAAATAATAAAAACAGGTGACGTGGAACAAGAACAAGTAAAAAAGACATCTCATGAAATATTATGAAAGATAACTGTTTGTCCATGTCCTGAAAATAGCTTTGACAAAAGTTGGCCTGACTGAAGATATATTTTATTAACAGGATTATTGAGTATAAATAATATAATTATAGTATTAAACAAAAAAAAGAAACCATGAATAATAGTCCATTCCAACACAAACCCCAGAACATAAATCAACAGGAAAATAACGTTCCTGTTCAAGTTTCTGTTGTAAATTGCATCAAACATTAACAGGAATAAATATTCAAACAAGTAGTTGAGAAATGTTGAGAAGCAGAGAGAGAAACACACACACACACACACACACACACACACACACACACACACACACACACACACACACACACACACACACACACACACACACACACACACACGCACGCCAAACCTCCAGCCAGCTGCTCGTTAAATACAGCTGCACAGCAACACGGAACGTCAGCTAAGTTAATGAGTTAAAGATGCTTTGAAAGTTTAAAACTTGCCATTGGGGTTGAAGAAATTCCTTCACGCTTTGCTAGTGGGGGGAGGGGCTCTGCACGCTGCAGCTTATGTCTCCAGCAACACGGAGAAGCCTTTACCAGCCAATCTGTATATAAAGCGGAACGGCGAAAGCAGCAGCGCGCATCGGCCAATGCCGAAACCGGTAAAACACGCAAAAATCAGCCGAATAAATCGGCCGGCCAATGAATTGGTCGATCACTAGACAGCACCCATTAAATCCTAAACCTGACTCCAGTTCACAGGCTATAACAATATCAATAGGAAACCAGAATGCTAATTAAATGGTAACTTCGGTAAATGTAAGGGAATATCAGGGATTTTCACAGGGTTTATATAGTTGCAGGTTTTCCTACTTTAGGGTGTTTTTTGCACTCAGTTGTGTAATGGAAGTGTGATTGTGTGTGTGTGTGTGCATTGTTTCTGTCAGTATCCATTTTCCTCTGACCTTCAAAGTGTGTAGCGCTGCTGCTAACCTGGATGTGTGTGGAAACAGGCTTATCTGCTGCATTTTCCACCGCAGGCAAAGTTGGTAATTACTTTCTGTGGCTGCCATCATTTTTACAGCAATCCATCATCATCTGGCACTGTTTGGTTGACTCTGACAGCAAATGCTAACTGGTTAGTACCAAGAGACGCTGCCAAAACACAAGCATACGAAATGCGTTTGATTGAAATTCTCAAAGGCAAAATTGGAGCTGTCTTTCCCCGCCACAACACGGCCCGTTTCTCCCACTCTGCGCACGTAGATCGGAATTAAAGGTGGCAACTTCGTAAGTGTTCAAGAGCAAAGTTGGAAGCAGGAATAGTTTGAAATTTAAGGGATTGAATGCGGTGTTTGTTGACGGTGGCAGAAGGACGGGGGGGGAGGGTTGTTGGGAGGGGGTAATATCTGGGAATGGAAGAAACAAATATTTGAAAGAAAGATTACCGTCACAGCTGCTCAGAGCTGAGATGCTGAAGAGACAGAGTAAACAAGTCTGGTCTCTGGGGTGATGGGGAGAGGAAGAGGAGGAGGAAGAGGTGTGTGAGGATGAAAACCAAACTGAAGAAGCAAGAGGAGGAGAAAAAAGGCTAAAGGAATAAGGAAAGAATAGTAAGTAGAGTCGGTGATCTACAGATGGAGAATAACACAATTTAAACCCAAACAACTGGAAACTTTTGGGTCGCGAGACACTGGGAGGTGGTCGCCAGATGCCTTCAACAAACTGAGAATATTTATTTTAACAATTTGAGCCCATTTTTGCTTTATTTTCACTCTTTTTCTGCAACTACACCAAACTTGCCATATTTTATCTTCCCATTTCTGACACTTCTACATCACATTTCAATGTCTTTTCTACACATTTTTTCCACTTTCAAGACCTTTACAGCACTTATAAACCCTTTTCATCACTTTTCCTCATGTTGACCCATTATTGTCACTTTTAACCTCTTTTCACCATATTTCATGCTTTATTTCCCCTATTTAACTACATTCACGACTTGTCATGCCCAATATTTGCCAGTTTCAACTAATTGTTCCAATATTGCCACTTTTCCCTCAAATTGAAATGCCTTTTCTGCATTTTTTTCCCCCACTTTCAGGACATTTTAGCACTTTTCCACCTAATATCGCATATGTTGACCCATTATTGTAACTTTTAACCTTTTTTCACCAGAATTTGTGCATATTTCTGCCAATTTAACCACGATCACAATTTCTCATGCCCATTATTTGCCAGTTTAAACTAATTGTTCCTACTTTTTAAATTACATTACCCCATTTCTGCCACTTTTAACTGACACATAACCCTTTTTACTACTTTTTCCGTCAGTTTTTGGCCCCTCTAACTTGCAACGTTCAACCAATTTCTGTGGTTTTATGCATTTTTGCTACATTACTGCCATTTCTGACACTTTTACATCAAATTTAAATACCTTTTCTGCACATTTTTTTTTTTCCACTTTTAAGACATTTTCAGCACTTATAAACCCTTTAAATGTGGTTATCACAGATTCATAGAACAATGAATCATCATTTTGCTGACTTTATGGATGGACCCCAAAAATCTCGCCCCTTTATTCCCCCTTATAGATGGCCCTGTCTACATGACTGTTCTTCAATGTTCATGTCTATGTTCAACCACCTTCAGCTACAGTGGGGGTGCCTCTCTGGAACCTTTATTTTGGGGGTGTTGGGCTGGAAAGGTTTAGAATCATTGGTTAAGACATTACCAAAAAGGTTTTCATCATGGTATTATCTATCCTTTGATGCCCTGCATAAATACAAGCTCCGTCTCCAGCTTCCTGTCACCATGGCAACGGTCAAGTGTAAACATACGCTGTATATAAGTGATGATGTGGGTGCTCGAACTCTACACTTGAAGCTGCTGCTTTTTGCCACAAAGTTTCATGTCACTGCCTCCAAATATGGACCAAAGTTCAACTGCTTTGCCCTGAACCATTGGAGCACTTAAACTGCGTTTACACTGGAAGGAGGAACCATGACTTCACTGAGCCCAGAAGAAGCTAACAGCGGGTTGCTAGCACTGATATCAAAGCAGAAGAATAGCATGGATGGATAATCGATATCTATCGTAGCAGGAAATTCCACAGATGCATTGTGTGCAAAATGTTACTTTACCTTATAAATACTGGCCCCAAAACTACCCCAAAAACACTGCCTAAGTGACTTTTCTAATGTTCTCACAGATTGAATGTTGTGCCAAAACCACTGCAGATGTTGATATTCTGGCTTCCAAGGAAACACCCGAATACAGACAAGATGTAATGTCTTGCCGAGTGACTTGTATCAGAATCATTAAACACGAGACGTGATGTTAAATCGTCCTTTGTGCCAAAAGATGGTAGTCAACATGAGGTTTACCATGTGAGAGTGTCGTGGGAGCTGTCACAGATGTGGGAAGGATGTAAATTTTGGACGCATTATCAACAGTATTCCTGAAAACGTGATAACTTCAGCACAGAATCAGCCTATTTTTGCCAAATCTGTCATGAAACTTTTCCACTTCATTCTTTTCATTCTTCTACAGAATTTCCAATCCAACATTGCAATGCGTAAAAACTTGTGCAAAGTCCAAGTCACAAACCCAATGTTTTTGATTCCAGTCGCAAACAATCTTGTGACAATTTTAACTTGTTTTAACATTTGTTGGCGAGTAACTTTTCCTGACTTGCAGAAGAAATGCCTTTGATTTATTGATCTATAAGGCATATGCTGTCTTTATCTGTGTTAAAGCAGAACTGAGTAACTTGTGCTTAGCGCTCCCCCAAAGGTCCCTTTTGGTTATGTCACTGTCGTACAAACTCTGCACCCTCCGTTGCCTGCCCCACCCCACAGCTACATGCGCATCTTTGCTCTCCCAAGCGATCACTGAAAAATCCTAATACAACACTGTCACTAATCATGTGACCATGTGAACAGTATGAGGCAGAGAGACAAGTAAAATGAATGAATGATGTGGGATAATACGGAAGGAAGTGTGGAAATGTGTGTGATGTGTTTGTTTGTGTGCTGACAAAGCCCCTCTGAAAATGGATAGATGGATATTTGTGTGTGTGCTGCCTAAAGGAGCGCTAGGTTGTGAGTGTGTGTATGTGTGTGTGCTTGTTGCCGTGACGACAGTGTGTGTGATTGCTGTGTGTTGCTGCTGAGCTGTCACTGCATGGAGTTGCTTCGTTCCTTGGTCAAAGGTCTTCTCTACCTTTTTTGCTGGCTCTGCCATGATATAACTTTGATAAAAGTGCATTTATGTATAATCTAGCATTAGTTTGTATTGGGCTGCCATAAAGCAGTACGTTTTGCCACCGGGTCGGAGGTAGGAAAGTTGCAAGTGCTGTTTTCTGGCCAGAGACAGCAGGGGGGATGAAATACCCCCCAATCACCACATAAACAATTTTATTACCCTCACAGGGACTATGAAAAGGATTTAGTAAGGTGAAAAAGTTACTTAGTTCTGCTTTAAGAGGTGATATGTGTTGTGGCGGTTTTGGATGAATGAGACGGAGTCAAACTTTATGGTTGCTAGACAGATGTGGACACAGCGGTTATTTGGTCAAAGGGTTTTGAGGAACAGACCGGTCTGAGATGTCAGAGGTTAACAAGCTTTCATTGTGTGTGCTCTCAGTGTTATGTACAGTATGTTGCTGATAGCGGTAGTCATAACATAGCCTCCTCAGGCAGAGACATTGGTGAATGCTATCAATGTACGATGGCATCCAGCCTGCATAGGGCAGTCTGACCAGAACTGACCAGGAGAGATTCTGTAATTACATATCAATAGAGATCATCAACGGTAGCTTTCAAAGCTCTCAAATCAATATTTTACAAAATTGTAGGGAAATGACTTGGAATATCACAAAATTTTCCGATATAAAAAAAATGTCAATATAAAATTTAAAGACGCACAAAATAAAATCACGACGCAACAAATCAATGGTGAAATTTGTTGATAACCCTTTTAACTCATTCAGAGCCAGCCATTTTCAGATTTTCTACCCCCTCAGTCCCAGCCCTTTTTGAGCATTTTGACTGATTTTAAAGACCCACAGAATATTTTCTACTATGACTATCTGAAATCTGACACCAGATTCTGAAAGACTGAAGCCTCTACTTTCCTCCTTTGCTGGGTAGCATCAGTGGCTAATCTCTCATCTAAAGGTGTACTATATCTTCAAGGCACAGTTGGTCACTACAACACCCCACAGCTTAGATAATGATGAGGAACCTCTGGCAGGGTGTTTTCTAGTAATCCCCGTGAAAAAGCGCAAATGACGAGTTATCTCGTCAATGGCACTGAGTGAGTTAATAGTAAATATTTTTTTATTCCTTGTTGCAGCCTTAGAAAATCAAGTGAAAATGTTTCAAGAACGCAAAGGGATGCAATGACATTTGACCATCTTGCTTGCCGTAGTAGTTACGCGCTGTAGATGTAGATAGTGGATGCTCCGTTGACTCATAAGTTGGTTGTAGTGATGCACTGATAACACAACCTGGCTGAAACAGTGAGCATTTGACCTTCATCAACACAACTTGGTCCGAAAGTCAAAGAGGGATGGGGAATGCTAAGAGAGTAAAGATAATATACAATATATTACATGATATTTAATATATATAGTATAACTACAGACCAACAGTTAGAGCCACACCATTGAGACCATGATTGGGAAATGTAAAACTACAATATGTGAATCCCACACAGGCCCAAACATTGGTGCAGCACTGAAAAGGAGCAAATGAATGGAAAGTTCAAAGTAGAAAGGCCCTCAGACTAAAGATTTACACATTTTATGTTACACAAATGAGAAATAATAATAAAAATAATGAAAAAAAAATGATTAGTACGTTTGTTTGCCTTCTGTATTTGTCTTTTTTTTGCCTCCAACATTTGCAGTCAAATAGTTTTTCTTCAAGAAATATTTGTTACTCTTTATTTTTCATTTTGTTTAGTTCGTATGGTGAGTTGACTATTTTGTTACACCCCTAGAAATTATTTTTCGTAAGAAAGCAGGAATGAAACTTACATTTTGTCAGAAAAAGATTGCACAGCATGTAACGGTGTTAGACAAAAATCGAGTTGGCGATATATTGCGATATTTCTTCGCACAATTATTGTATTGATTCAAAAAATGTCAACAAAACCCATTTAATTCCACTAAAATCTGTATAGCACGTTAACTCCCAGTCACTAGGTGTCAGTGAACGCACCATTACTGCATTAATGCATTTTAGCTGGAAGTTAGTTCTACTTTATTTTCATAAAACATACTGGGCACTTTGATAGATGCATGTATTTTTTTTTTTTTTTTTTTTTTTTTGAGAATTTAATCAGAATCTAAATATTTATTCTATTTTAAACAAATGCATTAGTGATCTGTGATGGCTTTGCATTTCTTACCTAACTCCTTAAAGTTGATAAAATAATACAATAGCAGTGCAGTAGTTGTGCAAAGAATAAAATCAGCATTGAGTGGTATAAGAAAAGCATCTCAGTGACCCATATACTCTGTGTTTACGTATTGAAGTCAGAGATTTATTCCATTGAGGATTTATTGCCTCCCGTGGGGATTTAGCCGTGCTATTGTAAAACATATTTATCTGTGACAAAAGAAGAAAAGATCAGTCAGAGAATATGAATATGCATATGAGTGTTGGTGCAAATAAGCCTTCGACGGTTCTGAGTGTGTCCTGCCTCTGTGTGAGAGTCGTTATAAAGAAGAACAACCACTGAATTAACTATTGTTGGTGTGCGAGGGAAACTTCTAGAAGGACCGCGTCACACGCAGTTTGCGTTTTTTCATTCAAAAAATACAATTCTTATTATAATGTAATATACAAATATTTTAAGTGCCATAAAACACAGTGACTACAAAATAATTATGAATTCATTTTTCTAAAGTTTTTTTTTTGCTGCTCGAGTCATGTGACTTGGTTCTTTTTCTGTTGCGTAATTCTTCTTCACAATGTAAATGGTGAAGCGATGCTGCCTCCAGCAGTTCATTTATGGCACTGCAGCAAAAATGAAGCAGAAAGATTGTATCATGAATTTACATTAATGTAAAAATGGTGATTTTTAAAGACAAGGTTCAGCCTCACAGAGATTAAAAAAAGTAGATAGGTTGTTACATTTTCTTGATTTTTTTACAGCAGTTTTATGGTGTTTTGGACAAAATGCTGGGATTTGATGGATTTTTGAATGTTTGAGGGAATTTTGAGACCATTTTAGATGGAATTTATGGATTCAGTCACTTCAAAGGTGAGCAGTTTGACAAAATAATTGTTTGTGTGTGCTGTGATGGTTGTGTCTTGTGAATGGTTTACCACCACATTTTACTATAGATTAAAATAATGGAATGAATGAGTGATAAAACACATTTTAAAGCATCTTATGTTGTAAATTAGTGGAATAAAATAATATTTAGTTCCTCCTGAATAGATTTACTTCTATAGTTTTTTTATGATTTCCAGTCATTTCCCTCCTGACGCGAGACCAAACCTGACCTTTGTATTTCAGTTCATGTTCTAATCATAATCATTTCTATCAATTTGTGTATTGTATTGTTGTTTGTCTGTTCCTTTTATTATTCAGTATATTTTTCTCTTATTTTGTGTGTTTTTGGTGTTGTTGGTATTATTCAAATTATTCTGTCATTGGTGTTGCGTGATTGCTTCCTTTGTTGTTTTGTATGTTTCTCTGTTATTTTTGTCTATTATGTAGTGATCTTATGTATTTTTCTCTCTTAATGTGTGTGTTTTTATATTTTGTTGTTGTTTGTTCTTTTTTATTATTCAGTGTATTATTTCTTCTCAAAAGTTGCTCCAATGTGCATGAAACTCTCATATTTTGATAAATCCAAATCGTGCAGTCAGATAGATACCGCCATTACACACATCTGAGCACTTCTCAGCTGAGAAATCCGTGAGGTGCTTAGTGCTCGTGCGTAAAATGGCTGTCCCTCCTCTACCCAGCTCTGATTGGCCAGGGCTAAAGCCCGCCCCCATAGTGTTTGGTATCACCAATTTTTACAGGGTCTCAGCTTTACAACGCTGTGTCAATCATGCTGATTGGTCAAAGCATCGCTGAATAACACCCATGCGTAACGCCACCAAAGAGTGGAACCAAAAACAGCATTACACATGGCACAGCAAAGACCTGATAAAAATGGATATTTGTTTATTTCAAGCCAGATTGCAACATCTAGTGGTCAAACATAAGACTAACAATGATTGGAATCAATTTGACTGACGTATTACAGTTACACACTTGTTTCCAAACTTGTGGAAAACTTTAGAACAGTTGTGGCAAAGTGGGCTTCTGCCTGAACTTTTTTGTACAAAAACGTGTGTATCTTTGGCCTAATGTTTATTATTATCACCAAACTTGCTGTAGTTGGTGTCCATACATTAGTTCAATTATTCCTGCGAACTGGCTACAGATTTCTGTATTTAAAATGTGATTTGGCCGGCTGGCTGGGCCGGTCCAGGTGGGGGTCTTTCGGCGCTCTGGTGGGCTCGGCCAGTGCGCCTCGGCTCCTTGGTGCTTTCTCGGGTGTGTATGTGGGGGACGGTGGCTGCCTCTCGGCTTGGTGTCTTGGGGGCGTCTGGAGGGCTGCTCGGCTGTGGGGGGATTGCCTGGGCTCCCTGGTCCCCATTCTTTCTGCTCGCCTGGCTGCATCATCAGGTTCGGGGCAGGACGGGGTTGGCAGTGGCGTTTCTTGCACATATATTGGTCTACGATGCACTGGCAGGCCTTGGACTGTGGGATAAAACTCGTAGTAGGCTTAACTTTAGACACGTTGATCCCAAATACCTGTTTTAGGTATTACCACTCACTCCTTCCTTCTGTCCACAGCCACCACCATTATACCTAAACCTCACACTTGCCATTAGACTGGCTTGATTACACAACACAATAAGCACAGCTACAACTTCACATCTCACTCTCACTTTAAAATAATCAACTCTTCCGCACCCTTTCTATTTCCCTCCCTGACTTCCTCTTCCTTGTTCCCTTTCACCTCACCCAGGTGTAACACTGCTCTCCCTTTTTATATCCTCCCTTTAATAAAATGTTTCTTACCCTTCCTTAGGGAGGGCTGGTGATGGTCACAATTATGCAATAAATTCATTTATTTAATTGCAATAACAAAACATGCATTGCTGTCTTAAAAAGATTGCACTTCTTGTAGTGTTGACCTTTGACAGCATGTGCAGACAAAGAAGAAAAAAGGAAAAAAAAAAATCTGAACAAAAATTTTAGCCATATAGGTCAGGTAGAAGCTTAGAAAAACATTATTTGTTATGGGTAAACGACGCGTCGGCGCAAATTTTTTGCATTCAACTTTATCAATTGTTACTAATCATTTATGCATTATTGTTTATGTTACACACATTGTGGTTGGCGCAATCTGTATATTTAATTCTATTGTTTCTTTTGTCCCCACCGGTAAGAATCTTAAACTCCGCCTTTGGAATGTGTTTAGGAATACTACAGTTCCGCTCCATGTCCGTGACTCTCACTGCTGTGATTAACGCACATTAATCCACTCACACCAGCTAATCTTAACCTTTTTACAGAGACACAATCACGACCAACAAGGCACAACGGATCTGTTCCTCAGTCGACCAATCATCCACGACCTTGTCTGAAAACATGTGAGGTTACAGCCCATTGATCGGCTATTTCATTTCATTTCATTTGGGTCGGTTGTCATGACAGCTGTGATTGAACTCATTGTGAGAACATGACTGTCACTGAGCAGCAAGGCCACCGCAGCCGCCGCTAGCTTACATAACCTCAGTGTTTATGTCGTTACGTAGAGACGGGTCACGACCTTGGACAGACGCTCTCCTTTCTTTGCCTCAGCCTCGTCTGCCTCTGGATCTTTGTCTCATAAAAGCCACTTAAGGAGATGAGACTGATGTAAACATTAATGTGAAAACAGTCAAAGATTAAACGTTAAAAAAAGTTCAATGTACCATCGCTAACTGTTATCGTATTAACGTTTAGATTTTGTAATAGAATTTAATCAGAATACATAAGATGCACATGTCTATAAATAAAATAAAGTTAGAAATGATTTAGTTGAAAGTTGCAGTTAAACAAGCAAAACCTCGTCAAATACACTTAATAAAGTCATTTATTTATCACCACAAAGTGTGTGGGAACACGAAACATGCCTATAACGAGCTAAAATAATTATTAATTCAAGATTCTGAAAACCTAACAACAATACAATTTTATATGAATATCATTATTTTATATTTATCATTATTCAATATTTTTATGATTAACAAATACAATAATAAAAGTAAAACAGTAGCACATAAAAATGTAGTTAAATTGAAACAAATTTGGATAATATATATTTTTAAAAATCAAGACCACAAAAAAAAAAAAAAACATTTTTTAAACAAACTAAAAAAAAAGGAGTAAAAATGTAGCCTCGCAATTTTTTAAATTAAATGGATAGAACAAGTGGTATCGTGGATGAAGCCTACCTTTTAGGGGTGTAACGATTCGATACACGGATGATAATGGTTAATTTAAAACGATTTGAATAATAATAATGTGTACAGTGTGAGTGAAATACATCCCTGGATACTGGACAGTACAGGTGAGCTTTGATAGAGTGAAAGTGAATCATCTGGAATATTAGTGATGGACATAAACAAGTGATCTACATTTAATGGCCAATTTATTAACATTTTATTTGAATAAAGTCCAACCAACACTTCACTTTAAATAACAGGATGTTAACTTTTCTGCTCTCATTTTCAATAATCATTTTTAGGTTTACTGACTCTTCTGCTTGTTATTTTATACATTAAAATAATACAATATGAACATAAAAAATGATCTGTTCAGGTTAAATAAGCAGTGGTTGAACTTGATAATTTTCATTTTAATATGATGGTTATCATGAGGCTTCTGCAGAGCTAACGCTAACAAGCTAACGTGGCCCAATTTGTAAGAATTTACAAACATTACAGTGATCTTAATATTAAAATGAGTTAGTGTATTTTATAGATGTGTTTTGAGTTTAATGCTAAAGAGATTAATTTATTGATAATCTGACCCTGATCAATCGATGCAGTTGGAGTTAATATAAGGTCAGGAATCCGTGCTCTTGTTGATGTTGTCAGATAAAAACCTGCTGGCCTTGGTCCGACCACGTTGTCCAGGATTAGAATCCCAGCAGGACACAGCAGAACTAATAAAAGAGCCAAATTCTCCTCCCACGCACAGCCTGTTTAAAAGGTCCTGAAGTTTCCAACGTCAGGTGGAGCCAAACATCTTCATTTCCTGCTCGTCCACTGCTTTCATCAATGTTCAACTTTACAGTGAGATGAAGTGCCACGCTTCATTCTACCACTGATCCCTCTTCTTCTGTGGCTCCACTGTGTGTGTGTGTGTCTCTGACAGAGAGCGATGTACACTTCCCCTCTGTCTATTTCTGCCATCCTTTTTCTTTCTGTGTCTCTCTTTGAATCCTGCCCTCCAGGGTTGGGGCCAATTACATTTTTCAATTACAATTACGTTTTTAATTATTAAAGATTAAGATTAAAGATTAAGATTAAATCGGGCTTTCGCCTTTAATTGGCCATGTAATGTTAGTACATTATTGGAATTTGTCTTCTGCACTTAACCCATCCCTGAGGAGCAGTCGGCAGCCATTTTGCGGCGCCTGGGGAGCAGTTCGGGGTTAAGGGACTTGCTCAACATCCCACAGTGACGGCCCCGGTGAGGCTTGAACTGGCAACCCTCCGATTACAAGCCCAGCGTCCTTAACCACTAGGCCACCACTCCCCATGTTCAATTACGATTACAGCAACCGCCATTTTCTTCCAATTACAAATACATTACAAATTATAATTTTTTTCCTCCTGAAAGTCAATTACAACTAGAATATTTGTATTTCCTGAAGAAAATGCCAGTGAGCATGCAGGTGGTGTCTCGCTTCATTGAACACTGCATTAGCATTAGCCTAGCATAAGCATAAGGCTTGATATTTCAAAAATCAATTAACCTATGACTAAAAATGTGGTATTGTGAGCGGCTAGACGGATATACCCAGTGCTTGATTTGTAAATATCGTGTAAATTGACATTTTTTATAGAATTTCCATGGTTATTAGTACCCTCACTATTGTTATCCGTTTTTTGACAAATAATAATAAAATTCCTAAGATTTATGCAATCCCCTTATAATTTGTAACTTTTAAACTTTTTGACTTATTACATACTTTTTTCAACCTTTTCAACTCTTTTCAACCTTATTGCTAACATTCACTTAATGCTAGGTTAATGCTTAGCTAATGCTAGGTTAATGCTAGGCTAATGTTATTTATAGTTGAATGCTAATGCTAGATTAATGCAATTGATAGGTGAATGATAATGCTAGGCTAATGCTATTGATAGGTGAATGATAATGCTTTATTGGTGCAAATGCATTGTTGGTGCTAATGCTAGATTAATGTTAATGCTAGCTATTGTGAGTTAATACTAATGGTAATTAATGCTAATGCTAGCTAATGCTGATGGTAATGTAAATGCTAGCTTATGTTGATGCTCGACAATGCTAATTTATGCTCATGCTAATTTATGCTCATGCTAATTTATGCTATTGCTAGCAAATTATTATGCTAGCTAATGTTAATTTTAGTTAATGTTAATGGTAAGCTAATGCAGTGTGATGTGGGCTAGCACTTGCAACCTCACTTGCACTTTCTTCAGGAAATGCAAATATTGTAGTTACAATTACAAAGTAAATTTTCTGAACTCAGTTACAAATCAATTACGGTTTCAATGGCAACAAATTTTTAAAATTGTATTTATAATTATGGCTATTTACGTAGCTCCTTATCACCTCACATGACTCGATGGGTGTAGAAAAATAGAAGTTGAATCTTAATTACATTTGAATCTTTGACAGATTTCTCTCCACTTTGCTGACATATGCTCACTGGGGTTCATTTTTTTGGGGGGGAACGACATCGGAAAGAATGGAAACTTCTTTATTTTTCTCATTCATGCTCATCTATTCACGTGGGATAACCTTGCATTTCTATAGATTTTTGCAGCGTTATTGCATTATGGATTTTTACTTTCTTCAAGACAAAGTAATGCACTTTACACCCACACTGTTTTTCATCACTTCACAGCTAAAGAGTGTCTGTGTGTGTGTGTGTGTGTGTGTGTGTGTGTGTGTGTGTGTGTGTGTGCATGTGTTGAGGTCTGGATGACTACTCTGTGCGTGTGTGTGTCACCTTTTTTAATAACATCCTGTCAATCTGAGCTCCAGAAATGGCCATTCCAGTAACCCCCCCCACCTCCTCCACATAAGTCTCATAACACACACCCCGCGGGTCGGGGAATAAGTCATCGATGGCCGACAGCCGGCAGTGCTCCAGCTCAGCCAATGAAAACGCAGCAGATGCAATAAGAGGACGAGGCGGGATACGAGCTTGGAATTTAAATTAATGCAAGATTAGTCAAACTTCCAACTCTGATTCTCATCGTCGCGATAAGAGAGAGCAGTGCTGACTGCTGGAGAGGGAATAGAATGTTATTTATCCACCATTTGATTCCCTAGCACGTGCATGCGTGTCGTGTACTTCATACTTCGCTTCATACTTGATGTGTTTGAATATTCCTGGAAACTACAATTTAGGCAAAAGATACAAGATACAAATGATTGAAACAGGCGTTCCTAGTTTTCTGTTCACTCACAGCGACACAATATATATCAGTAGAGCTGGGCGATATATTGAAAATCAAGATATATCTATATCTATATCTATATATATATATATATATATATATATAGAGTTTTCTATTTTGTCAATATAGAAATTTACAATCTATCTATCTATCTATCTATCTATCTATCTATCTATCTATCTATCTATCTATATTTAAATTTGTAGCTTATTTTGCATACAAATATTGGTTTCAGGTGTCGCTCTCTCTGCTTCTCAGAACAGCATGAAAAGCACAGTTTGATGGATTGCTGAGTGTGTCCTAACCCAGAGCTACCACTAAACAAGCCACACTACAGAACTCACTCACACGTGCTGTCCCTGACAGGAGAAAAAACCTATAGTGGAACATATTGTGCAGCTGTTAATAATCGTTTTGTCTATGGCTTTGTCCATTGTGTTTCCAATTATGTTGTCTATCGTGTTGTCTATCATGTTGTATATCGTGTTGTATATTGTGTTGTCTATCATGTTGTCTATTGTGTTGTCTATCATGTTGTCTATTGTGTTGTCTATCGTGTTGTCTATCATGTTGTCTATTGTGTTGTCTAGGGATGTAATGATTCACTCAACTCCCGATACGATTCGATTCACGATACTGGGTTCACGATACGATTCTCTCACGATTTATTTTACAAAATGGGACTAGACAAATTTTTTTATTGGGAAAAAACTGTACTATTTTCATTTTATTTTTCATTGTCAAAAGAATTCCTTGATAAACAATTCAAAACAATGCAATTTAACTAAAAATAAATCTTGAATGAAATAAATAAAGGAATAATACAAATGAAAATGAAGCCTATTAATTTAAATTCTGGTTCTATAATAAACAATGTATTTTGTGCCTTAACAATTGGACTTAAAAAAAAAAAAAAAAACCATGATTACACTGATTTACGTCATATTCGTTTGAACCAGCAGAGGGCGCTGGTAACCCAGTGGTCGGTTGACATGCAGATATCTTGCAGTGAAGAGGAGAAGCTATGCTAGCAGACAGAGCTAATAGAAAAACGTGACTTTTACAGATATTCAAGTAATATTACAGATATTCTTTCGGTGCTAAAGGGGTAAGGAATCATTTATTAACATATTTAAGAGTAGAAGGTGGCCAGAAAGAAAGTATTAGCAGACTCCACCCGCCGCCTACACTTGTGGATAGCGACCTCTGCTGGTTAAAAAAAGTACTGCGATTCAATTTTCAGAAAATCGATATCAACCGTGATACCTATGAATCGATTTTTAACTGCCTTACGATTAATCGTTACATCCCTAGTGTTGTCTATTGTGTTGTCTATCGTGTTGTGTATCGTGTTGTCTATCGTGTCGTCTATCGTGTTGTCTATTGTGTTGTCTATTGTGTTGCCCATCGTGTCGTCTATCGTGTCATCTATCGTTTCGTATATTGTGTCGTCTATGGTGTCATCTATTGTGTCGCCCATCATGTCGTCTATTGTGTTGTCTATCGTTTTGTCCATTATATCACCCATCGTGTCGTCTATCGTGTTGTCTATCGTTTTGGCCATTATATCACCCATCGCGTCGCCCATCGTGTCGTCTACTGTGTCGTCTACTGTGTCGTCTATCGTGTCATCTATCGTGTCGTCATTCGTGTTGCCCATCGTGTCGTCCATCGTGTCGCCCATCGCGTCGTCTATTGTGTCGTTTATCTTTTTTCTATCGTGTCGTCTATCGTGTTGCCCATCGTGTCGTCTATCGTGATCCCTTACGTGTTGTCTATTGTGTTGTTTATTGTGTTGTCTATTGTGTTGTCTATTGTGTTGTCTATCGTGTTGTCTATTGTGTTGTCTACTGTGTTGTCTATCGTGTTGTCTATTGTGTTGTCTACTGTGTTGTCTATCGTGTTGTCTATTGTGTCATCTATCGTTTCGTCCATTATATCGTCTATCGTGTCGCCCATTGTGTCATCTATCGTGTTGCCCATCATGTCGTCCATCATGTCGTCCATCGTGTCGTCTATTGTGTCGTCTATGGTGTCGTATATTGTGTCGTCTATGGTGTCATCTATTGTGTCGCCCATCATGTCGTCTATTGTGTTGTCTATCGTTTTGTCCATTATATCACCCATCGTGCCGTCTATTGTGTCGTCTATCGTGTCGTCTATCGTGTTGTCTATTGTTTTGGCCATTATATCACCCATCGCGTCGCCCATCGTGTCGTCTATCGTGTCGTCTATCGTGTTGCCCATCGTGTCGTCCATCGTGTCGCCCATTGCGTCGTCTATTGTGTCGTTTATCTTTTGTCTAACGTGTCGTCTATCGTGTTGTCCATCTTGTCGTCCATAGTGTAGTCGTTTTGTCCATCGTGTAGTCATTTTGTCCATTATATCTCCCAGTGTGTTGCCTATACCAGTCAATGCGTCGAAGTGTCTGAAGAAGTGTTGCTCCCAGTGGTTGATCAGTGCCTTTCATGGCAGCTCAGTCCCATTGGTGTGTGAATAGGTGAATGAGCTGATTTTGTAAGGCACTTTGGGACTACTTCAGTGTAGGCATAAAAAAGCGCTATATAAATCATGTCCATTTACCATCCATCATGTCGCCCATCGGGGGTGGTATTACTCACACTAAATTGTTTCTGTGGTTCACATGCAAATAACTTTGTTAATAAATAGGAAACAGTCATATAAAGACACGAGCAGAAGAAGATGTATATCATGCAACATTACATCACGATATTAAAACATCCAAAGATTTGTTGTTGACAAGACGAGTGGTTGCATGTAAGACATTGTGTCATCTTTTGTTTTGTCCATTATAATGAAAATTGTATCGTATATCATGTCATCTATTATGTCGTCTATCGTTTTGGTCATTATATCGTGCATCGTGTTGTCCATCGTATCGCGAATTCTATCGTATTGTGAACTCAGTCTATTGTCCACTCTAGTACTCTACACATTCATAGAGATATGCAATTCACATTTTTCTTCACTCGATTTCCACTCCTCTGGGTGAATAACGAAGCCCCTTAAGGTCTGGAAAGTAAAGTAGCTACTTTGGTTTCTCCACGTCTACAAAAATGTATGTTAGGTTAACTGGAAGTGGGTTCAGATGATGAATAAAGAGACCTGAAACTCATGCAAATTTCACAACACACTTAGAACTACACAAACATGGCAGAAAGACGTGTTAAAAGGAGCGTCTCACACACAAACATGGTGCAGCCTCCACATCCTTCAAATAAGGCTTTGAGTTTGATCAAATATCTGATATTCTCAGTGACTTTATATCCAAACACATTTTCACAAACCAGTGGTTCAACACCTGCCATTTACAATCCCAGCTTCACTCCATCAGAGCAGAGGGCCAAACACAGCTTTAAGCACTCACAATGGCCCGAGTGGAACAATCCGGGAACATTTCAGGTGTTATTTACATTACAAGAAAAGATAAACACGACACAGTGTGTGTGTGTGTGTGTGTGTGTATGACATGATTGAACACACGCACGTTCGTCTTGTCTCTGACTTGCCTCCTCACCCTCGTGTCTTTTTGAGTCTCCGTTAATTGCTTCACTTTCCTTTGAAACATCCCAGCGTGATGTCTGGCTGTTAATGTGCTTCTTGTCAGGACTCTCCACCATGACACGCACGCTAACGCTAATTGGGATCCAGCTTTTATCGTGTGTCTCTGTAGGTGCCGTCGCTCTCTCTCGTTGTGCTTTGATGTAATGGATTCAACAACTTCTGCATTATTGTGTCCGCTGTTTACAGTTTTGTCTGTCGGAGGCTTTTGACGTTCTTTGTCGGCTATCGTTTTAATTAGCTAGCCTGATGAAGCTGTTGTTCTTTTGTGTGTTTTTCTCATTTTTGTATGCACTTTTGTTGTCATTTTGTACAATTTTGTAGTCATTTTGTATATTTCTAGAGACATTTATATATATATATATATATTTTTTTTATAGTATTTAGCATTATTCTTCTGCAGTTTTTGTGTTTTGTGTTTTTGGAGTGAGTTTGTGTGTTTTTCTCATTTTTTTTTATGCATTTTTGTCATCATTTTGTACATTATTGTATTGTATTGTATATATATATATATATATATAAAATATATCACTACTAGTACTAGTAACACAGCAGTAGAAGATTTATCTTTACTAGTAGAAAAAAGTTTTTGTCAGTACACTCACGATATCTCACTTGTAGTATTAGTGGACCTAATGCCGTAAGTGTGTCTGTCTGTCTGTCTGTTTTGTCTGTGTGTGTGTGTGTACTCACAGACATTAGCCGTGCCCTTGGGGATAGGCAGGTAGGAGCCAGCGCTCCACGCCCGTCCCTGGTAGTTCCTCTTACAGCGACCACAGTCGGGCCCAGTCGTGTTGTGTTCACATTCACAGATCAGCTTCTCTCTGTCGAACACGCAGCTGTTAGCGTGAAGATTGCACTTACACCTGTCAAAGACAACAAGGGAGGAACATAAAGCTTGTTTTGTTGGTCACTGTGCGTCTCTGGCGGTAGATTTCAATTAAAACAACCTTTATATTCTCTTCCACCCCCAGCCTCTTTTCCGAAAAGCACATACCCATAACAAATAACGTTTCTACACAGCCTACATTTTTTTCAGATTGAAGTAGGGCCCTTAGTGGTTACAGATGATGTGACATTGTGGAAATAGATGATAAATGAGTGACAATTAATCATGTTTTAAATAGAGAAATCTGTAGTCCACCCAAAAAAACCCCAGAGATTTACATTAAATATAAAGCCAATTCTCAGTAGGGAAGGCTACAAAAGCAGAAATAACTGAATTAACAATAGGACAAAGATACACATTTTTGTACAAAAAAAGTCAGACGGAAGCCCACTTTGCCACAACTGTGCCAAAGTTTTCCACAACTTTGGAATCAATTAGTTACAGTTATTATTAGTCTTATGTTTGACTATTAGATGTTGCAATTTGACTTGAAATAAACACATATCCATTTTCATCCAGATTACTGCGGTGCCATGCGTAATGCTATTTTTCATTTCACTCTTTGATGCCGTTACGTATGAATGTTATGCAGCAATGCTTTGACCAATCAGAATGATTTACACTGTGTTGCAAAGCTGAGAGCCTGTAGAAATTGGTGATAACAAACACTATGGGCGTGGGCTTTAGCTCTGGCCAATCAGAGCTGGATAAAGGAGGGACCTGCCATTTTACGTACAAGATTTTTATTGCTTTATTTGACAAACATAGATGAGCATAATTCAGGAAAACCTGAATTTGCTGAGTTGTCGACGTTTCCCTCTTTGAACATAATGTCCTGGTGTGTGTCTTTTGTTCTGAATGTGGGTTAGCTACAGTTTTAGTTTCTATATTTTCTTAGGATTACGGAGAGGTGTAAAATGTTTGACTTCATTCATTCTTTACAACATTTAGACGCGTGAGAGTCACGGAAGCTGGAGCTGCCCCCGCCGGCGGGTCCGTTGGGGCTGAAGCGGTCAAGTGCGCCTAAATCTTTACTCGAGTAATATGCTAAATCAGAGGTAGGCAATTTTATTACAGAGGGCCATATGACCAACATTCATGTCAGCATTTAGAATAATGAGCTATCTGAGCATTAATACAAGAAAGAACAAAGTTTTTATAGTAATTCTGTGTTTTTCTGTATGTATGTTGTTGTCTTGCTCGTTGTGAAGCATTTTCTACATTTCTGTTGTTCTTTTGTGTATTTTTCCTGTAAAATATATGTTTTTTGGAGTCATACTGTGTATTTGTGTGCTGTCATTTTGTGGTATTTTTTTGAGTATTTTTTTTTTGTGTATTTCTGTTGTTGTTTTGCTTGTTTGTGAGTACTGTGGGTTTGTGGAGTCATTTTTCACATTTTTCTTGTCTTTTTGTGTAATTTTGTTGTCATTTTCTAAAATTTTGAATAATTTTCTGAGTCATTTTGTGTATTACTGTTGTCGTTTTGTTCATTTTCGTAGTAGTTTTGTGTGTTTTTGGAGTATTTTCCATGTTTTTATCTTTACAGTATTTTCCTGCAATTTTGTAATTCTTTGTAATTTTTTCATGTATTATTGCTGTTGTTTTGTGTATTTTTCTGTCATTGTGTAAATTTATTTTGGGGGCCCCATAAAATTAGTCCGAGGGCCGCATGTGGCCCCCGGGCCGTCAGTTGCCTATGTCTGTGTTAAGGTTTTACTCAGACAACTTTTTTTTTTACTGTAAACTGCCAGGCTTCTTCAGAGGTGTCTGCTGATTGCTCTTTTTTCTGTCCCATTGGAGGGATGCATCGGAACAAGGTCGCTATCAATAGGCAGGAAACAGCAGGAGGCGCCGAGAGGGAAAATAAGCGGCGGTAAATTGTGAAACAAGCAGCTGGCGGAATAAATCCATCAAAAAGACTGTAGCTCTGCTATAGCTTATAGCTCAGTTAGCCAGAGGGAGGCTATACCTTCTCTGTGACAAATTAATACCAGATGAGATCTCAGACGCATATTTCCATCTCCCTGAAGGTACAGGAAACCAGCTCAGCTAAAACTCCATCTGACAAGAAAGGCTTTTTATCTGTGGCTTGATCACGTTGAGCAGCTATATTTCTGTTAATTCCCTTTATTCTATACGCACCGTGAATGACTAAAACTGGGATGAAGAAATGCAGAACAATTAGCTTACATTTATTTAAAAGACGGCAGTGTAATCTAAACTACAGTATTTGAAGTTTTCTCGACTACTCCTTCTAAATGTGTCTATGAGCTCCATCTGTGTGTGTTTGTGCACGTGTGTGTGTGTGTGTGTGTGTGTGTGTGTGCGTGTGTGTGTGTGTGTGTGCACGTGTTATACAGTTTGAGCCGAGACAATCTGCAAGTTTAGTCCACGCTAAGGAGAATCGTTAGAGAAAAAGGCTACGGCTAAGCTAACGCTCTGTAGCGCTGAAATCAAGACAAGATGGGAACGATGTGCAATACGTTTCATTTTTAATTTATAATTTAAGTTTGAGCGTGCATCGTGCGATCGGAGTTAGTAGGTTAACGGATTCTTTTTCGACAAAATCTAAGTGAGTGACTCTTAAAACACATAATCACAACAAAAATAGACAAACTGACTCCAAAAACACAAATGGTAAATAAAAACAAGTTATATAAATGTATCCAAAAATGCACAAAATGACATAAAACTATAAAATATAAAAATAACAGAAAAACAGACAAAAGAACAAAACACATAAAATGAGAGATACATATACAAAACAACAATACAGGTACACAAAAATGACTCCAAAAACACAAATAACAGAAAGAAAATGCTAAAAAAAAAAAAATATATATAAAAGCAAATATACTAAAAAATGACTCCTGAAACACACAATCATGACAAAATCACACAAACTGACCCCAAAAACACACACAATACAAAAATAAAAATAAAATATTACACAAATGTCAACAAAAACAGGCAAAATGCACAAAATGATAGAAAATTACATAAGGTGTGATTTGTTGATTTATTCATATTATGTACTTTGCTATTGGCAGAGAGGACTATGACTTATTTATTTTATGAAAATGAACGTGTGTCTGGATTTCATTATTTTATATAAAGGACAACTTCAGTGAAGTAGTGAGATGAACAGAGAAAAGCAGATTACAAAAGGTAAAATATTAAATACAGATTGTAAGTTTATTTATTCAGAGACAAAAACATAAAACAATAATAAATCATTGTTTAATTTCTATGTGTCATTATTATTATTTTTTATTCTAACTTCTTTAACACCCGTGTTGAGGAGTAAAAGTGCCCGAGGCTTAAAGAAGGTAACCCAGTGAGGCCTGCAGGCTCAGCTCGTCCAATCAGATCTCTCCGCTGCTCACTGAGCCACAGGGAGCTACAACACCCTCACAAAGAGCTAAGCTCAGAGCATTTTAATAACACCTCTCCTCCTGGGTCACACCTTTGTGTCGGATCACGTCTATCGGCTCCATCAGCCTTTTTTTTTGGGTTTTTTTTTATGTCACTACCTTCACATCTTTCACTTTTTGTTTTTAATTTTCAACTTTACTCCAGTGTGTCCCAGTGATAAATATTCAGGAGGACGGGAAGCCATTGTTTGCATGTGTGTGTGTGTGTGTGTGTGAGTGTGTGTGGTTGCTCTCAAAGCGATATTGCTTCAGGCATTATTGAGTGTGCCAGCCAATGCCTCTGAGCTAAAGGTCCTGATATGTATTCATACAATTACTCACAAGCCCCCCAGCTTAAATTACCAGAAAAAGGAAGGAGGAGGAAATAAAAAAAAAGTGCAACAAAAATGTTGAGGAAGGAAATACATTTTTCCACTTGATAAGAGACCAAAGAACACATAGAATGACAGACACATACAAAACAAAAATATAATAGTTAAAAAATTCACCCTAAAAACACACAAAACATAATAATAACAGACAAAATAATGCTAAATGAAACAAAAGTTATATAAAAGTATCCAAAAAATACACAAAATGACTACAAAAATGCATAAAAACAACATAAAAACACACAAACAAAGCAAAGCAAAATAAGTAATAATGAATAAATACAAATTATTGAATCTAAAAACACGCAAAACACAAAACGAACAAAAAAATATATAATAAATGAAACAAGAAATAAACATATATGTCTCCAAAAACACACACAATGACAGAAAAATATACAAAACTACAAAAAATATACACAAAAATTACTCCTAAAACAATAAAAATACCCAGACTGAACATATGAACACACAAAACACAAAAACTACAGAAAAAAAGAATGCTGAATGAAACAAAAATTATATAAATCACTACAAAAATAAACAAAATTACTGAAAAATGCATAACAATAACAGAAAAACACACTAAAGAACAACAAAAACACAAAAAAATTACAGAAAAATATACAAAATGACATCAAATACACACTAAAATTACTCCTAAAACACATAATCGCAACAAAATTACACAAACTAATTCCAAAAACACTTAAAACACAAAAATTACAGACAAAATAATGCTAAATGAAATAAAACAAACACTATATATATATATATATATATATATATATATATATATATATATATATATAAAAAAACATAAAAACACACAAAATGAGGGAAAAATATACAAAACCACACCAAAGAATACACAGAATAAAAGAACCATAGACAAAACAACATAAACAATAATATACAAATAAACAGTGACTCCAAAAACACAAAAACAACAGAAAAATTAGTGCTAAACAAAACCAAAAAAATTCTATATGTCTCTAAAAACAAAGAATGACAGAAAAATATGGAAAACGACATCAAATATGCACAAAAATGACTCCTAAAACACATAATCGCAACAGAATTACACAAACTGAATCCAAAAACATACAAAAATTACAGACAAAATAATGCTAAATGAAAAAAGATTAACTAAATGTCTCCAAAAAATACACAACAATTACTACAAAAATGCATAAAAATAGCAATAACATAAAAAACACACAAAAGAATACACAGAATGATAGAATCATAGATAAAACAACATTACACAGTGATTCCAAAAATGATAACACAAATAGTGCTAAATTAAACAAAGAAATTGCAGAAAAATATAGAAAACATCAAATATGCACAAAAATCACTCCTAAAACACATAATCAGGTAAAAAATACACAAACTGACCCTAAATACACACTAATAATAAAATAAATAATGCTATGTGAAACAAAAAATGATATAAATGTCCAAAAATACACAAAATGACTACAGAAATGCAGAAAATGAGTACAGAAAAGCACAAAATGACTTGGCATGGCTGGCACACTCAATAATACCTGACAAGGGTTTAAAGTTCTCCTTGAAAGAAGGGGAGACGCTGGTATTTTTTTGTGTCTGCAAATATATGATTTTCCTTTGTTGTGGTGGAGCAAAGGAAGCCGTCGGGGACTCGACTTACCTGCAGCAGTTTGTGTGTGACCTCTGCAGTAATGGGATTGTGATTGACAGTGTGTGCGTCCGCCACATATTGCCAGCAACACACGGCAACGACAACAACGTCAAAAACACCACCAACAACAACAACAACAACACCAACAACAACGTCAAAAACACCAACAACAACAACAACAACAACAACCAGGCAACACAACAAAACAAGCGGCTTCGCAACAGGAAAACACGTCTTTTTCCCTCGTATAATTTCACGCACCAAGGTTGATTTGAGCTGCTCCAGCATTAAAGCCACTAATTAATAGTAATTATCTCTGATCCAAGCCTAAAACCTCCCCGATGCACCACGCTGCTGATCCTGACAAAGTGAGAGTGTTAAACCCAACACGCTCTTTAAGTGGGTTAATGAGTGAAGCAATTACATTTCAATAGAAAATAGTCCAGGTGTTTACACACACACACACACGCACACACACATGCACACACACACACACACACGCACACACACGCACACACGCACACACGCAGGGTCAACCGTTGGGTAATAAACTCTATTTTTAGCACGTGTCTGTGTTCAGTGTTTGTTGTTAATGAGCGACGTCAACACTGGGGGCTGGTCAGGGATCAGCAGCAGGGTCACTGTGTGTACGTGTGTGTGTGTGTGTGGGGGGGGGGGGGGGGGGGGGGGGGGGGGCAGCTGGTTGGGAGGATGCCACTACTACTGCTTCATTATCTGTGGTGTGAAACAAGTGGCAACCAGAAATGGTTTGTCGTCACTTTAAAGCTGCAGGAGACGATGGTGTTTGATCAGATAAAGACAAAGTGTGAACGTCGTGGATCAATACGACAAAGATCATTCCCTTGAAAAATGAAGTTAAAAACAGATGTGAAAGGTTGAAAATGCCGCCGTTTTCATCCCAATCTTACATTGACATTCTCGGAAAGGTTTGGCACATTGCATTGTGGGATGTGGAGTCCAATAAGCTTTTTCACACTCTCGCTCTGATTCAGTTGTTCCGCATTAAGTCAAAAGTCAAGAGGGATAACTGGCCATGGCTGACGGTGTAGGAAGCGAGTCTGACAGAGATTTAGATGATTTTTGCCGTTGGAGTGTTGACTCCTTAAAAGCTTTTTGAGCAAACGTGGCATCAGTCTCCAAAAACCAAGTTAGCTGCTAAAGCTAACGCTACACACACGCTGATAATTCCGTGATGTTTTACCAGTGACCCAGGTTAGAATCACATTTTGTAAACATGAATCGGCTGATCAGTGCTGTTTCACTTAATCAGAAAATACTTTATTAAACACTAAGGAGTTTAATAAAGTATAATATAAGTTTAGTATAAACGGCAAAGAGCGGCGTATTAAAAAAACAACACTAATAATGATGATAATCATACACGTAGAAAAAAGAGCAAGACTAGACAAACAAAATGTGCAAATGAAATGACCTTTTCATCGTGCACTTCCTTCATATTTGTAAATTTAAATAATATAATAGCTTAGATATTCTTATATTTATAAGGTCTACATTATGTCTAGATCAAAAATGAACCTCTCCAGCAGCTTTAATAGTTGATTACATTGAAAGTGAATAAAATCTACACATAACACACTGACTACAGGTTATTTTCCACATTAACTTGTAGCTAGCAGCTTCCATCTAAATTAGCTTGGAACAGAAGAGCCTGTCTGCTAACTTGTTAGCGGCTAATTGTCTGCCCCCTTCCAGCCCTCGGGCTGCAGTGTAGAAAGTGTTAGGAGTGAATTCTCAACACCTCTCCTCCAGGGATGGACCTCCTAATTACCTCCACATACTACATCCAGTCCACTGCACACACTTGAAAACAAGCAACAGGAGGAATCTGAGTCGTCCAATCAGACGGCCATTGTTTTCTGGAATCATTTGTTGGGTGTTCACTTCCCTCAGGGTTTGGGTTTATTATCAGTAGTTGTTTAGTAGTTGGTGGAGGTTAGTATCTATCTATTGAAGCAGGGGAAGGACGTTTTACATAGAACAGTTTGGGTGATACTGTGTGTGCTGTGATAATATCAACACACACACACACACGCACGCACGCACGCACGCACGCACACACACACACACACACACACACACACACACACACACACACACGCACGCACACACACACACACACACACCCAGGCTGTGTTAATGATGTTATGTTAACCTACTACTCATACTAACATACTACTCATCCTAACATACTACTAATACTAACGTACTACTAATACTAACGTACTACTCATACTAACGTACTACTAATACTAACGTACTACTCATACTAACGTACTACTAATACTAACGTACTACTCATACTAACGTACTACTAATACTAACGTACTACTCATACTAACGTACTACTAATACTAACGTACTACTCATACTAACGTACTACTCATACTAACGCACTACTCATACTAACGCACTACTCATACTAACGCACTACTCATACTAACGCACTACTCATACTAACGCACTACTCATACTAACATACTACTCATACTAACGCACTACTCATACTAACGCACTACTCATACTAACGCACTACTCATACTAACGCACTACTCATACTAACGCACTACTCATACTAATGTACTACTCATACTAATGTACTACTCATACTAACGTACTACTCATACTAACATACTACTCATACTAAGTGTGACCTCATAATATGTATATTATACTACATATATGAGTATGTAGTGCATTCACATTAGATAGTATGAATAGATTGAGAATGTGAGAAATACCAGGATGTATATTACAGTTAATGTCGACATTTATTAAGTATGCACGGTGGGCACTAGTCATACTCAACTGTCCCATGATGCATTGGGAGCTGAATGTAAAATGATCCTGGGATCTGTGGTCAGATCAAACTTTAGTTGTACGATACCCACGTTACACCGCGGTGCCAAATTGTAACGGTTCCTACTATACTAGCAATTCCATACAACGGTACTACTGTGGATTACGATCCCACCGGTACCAGCGGTTGCCTCTACTCTCCTCCTGGGTTCTCACTGCACAGTCTAAGCTCACTGCACGCTATTCACTTGAAAACAAACCCACATGGCAACCAAACTCCACAGCGGCTGAATGATTGGCTGTTTGCCTTTTCCTGGTGATGTCTGGAGAAATGATAGGCTGTTTCTGCACACTGGGTCCGCCCGTCTGTTAGCTGATTGGCTGTTCGTGTGTTTCTGTCGTGTTTCTGCCGACTCCTAAAACAAGTATTCTTTTTACAAAATACAATATATATCGATATATGCAATATTGTAGTTTTCTATATTGCCAAAATAGAAAACTCGATACATCTTGAATCTTGATATATCGCCCAGCCCTAATTTCTAAATTATAAAACAGCCTAAATAAACACATAAATGTGTATATGAAGCACATGTGTTTATTTAATATACATACAGTTTATATACAAGTCAACACGTTGCATATTTACTGTTAATTTCATGTTGCTTGTCTTTAAGTTAGACATTAACATTATATTTTCATTATATATTTTATTATAATTTCTCATGACACTCATGTGGTTCTCTGGTATTCACTAATGACTTATTAGACACATTTATTACAGACTTTACATTCTTTAACACTTTTTTTAAAACAGTGTATATTTGTGGAGCTTGTGATTGGCTGATTTTTCATGGTGACTTACGTGGTTCCTTCCGCTGTGGTAAACGTTAAAATCTCAGTTATTAATCTAACGGAACATGTTACTGTGTCACATCCTGATGCTCTATAGGAAGATAAACTCTCTTTCCCATTTCACAACGTATTTACACCAGTTCTTTGCACTGGAACGTCTTCATTCATCATCTCTGTTCTGAGTTGTTTCCAGGTTTGTTGCCGCTGTCGGCACTAATCATGTGAGAACTGCCACTCAGGCCATTTCAGGTGCAGTTCTCGCGAGGCTAGTGACGGCGTTCAGTTTAGTGAGACATATTTTAATTATTGTTACATTAAAATACGGGATATTTACGGGAAAATACTAATAAGGGACGATGTGTTCCACAAATCCTGATTACCTTCTTTTACGGGTGGGGAAAAAGAAAAAAAAAACCTTTACAATACATCACAATTTTATCACGTGATGCGCATTGTTTCTTTGAACTAAGACTCTCACAATGTTTCGAGAAGTTTATGATTCCAACTTTAAAAATTGCGGTAATTGTTGCTATCATATCGCAATGCTTAATAAATCAGAATCGCTATAATCAAATCTTCAGATTCAGAACAGTGAGTCTGTTTCCGTGACTTTCTAGGACAAGCTCTGTCAGCTCTGAATTGCATCTTTGTATATTTGTAGATATTCTACCTCCTAACCTTTTAGCTCACCCCCACCCAACCTGACTCACACTAGGGCTGAAAATGTTGGAGAAGCTAACATTGGTTCTGTTACAGTGGTGTTAGATTTCACAGCGTGCCAGCGTTGGTTGTGTAAGCGAGAAGTGAACGGGGAAACACATAATTTTAATATCGTACCCTTCATATTACCAGCTGGGTTTGAAACAATGGAGAAAATATATATTAACACTTGAGTTTTGTACGTGACGTCTAGGTGTGATGTTTTTATTAGTTTGCCTTCATTTTAAGTTAAATATATTTTTTATTCATTGGTGAAGTCAACACATGAAAAGGTAAATATCTGTCATTGAAATTTAATTAGAGGCAAGAAAAAAGCAACATGTGGCGCTATAAAATATTTTTTCTATACAAATGCAAGAGAAAAAAGGTAAATGAGTGCATCAAGTAATAACCTCCAATTGTGCTATCATAGCTGTTTGATTGTGGTCATATTTATATGAGATGAGTAGAATAAAGTAGAAGGTAGAGGAGAGGCTGTGGAAAAGCAATAAACAATTAATCATAACTTTAAACACACACAGCTCATTGTCTGATGCACAAAAAATAACAGAAAGATACACACACAAGAGCAAAAACACAAAATGAAAACAAAAACCTAGGAAATACAACACAAATACAACAAAAACACACAAAATGAAAACAAAAACACAAAAATTATAACAAAAAACATCAAAAATACTTAAAATATCAAAAACATAAAAAAAAAAAATGACACCAAACACACACCAGAAAACAAAAACACACACACAAAATGACAAAAAAATACACAAAACAGCAGAAGCACATAAAACTACAACTTCAAATACACACAATAAAAACACACAAAATGATAGAAAAATATTATATATATATATATATATATATATATATATATATATATATATATATAATGATCCTGATCATGGTACCATTGTCATTCACACTAACAAGTTTAAATCTCCATTAATATCCATACAGTAGTTCACAATGTATGAACACACGTTTGTTTTAGAAAAATTGTGATAAAATGAGCAATTTGGATCCAATCCAGATTGAACTTGTCGGGGTAATTGAGGAATCAACTCAACATAACTGAGTGAAATTCCATAAGGATCAGTCGTTTACAAACTGAGATATTACTTTTTGAAATTTCACCAATGAGAAGAACTAGATCATTTTTTATTTTTGAAACTGATACAGAATCAATATATTGATCCAGATCTACTCTAAAAGTGAATGTAATCTTCCATGGTCTAAGGTTTATCTTAGGTTAGCATTTTGTCAAAATCCATACAGTACTTCTGACTTAATCCTGCCAAAAGAAAAACAAACAAACAAAAACTGACTTTATAAAATACAAACCGAATACCACGATGTGTTTTTGCCAAAAGTTGCTCACACTATAATTTTTAATGGTTTCGTATTTGTGTGGGTTTATTTTTGTGTTTGTGTACACCTGTTTTAGTCGTGCTCCTGAGTTAAGTTCCTGTTATTGTGATGTTAGGTTTCAGGTCATGAGTTCAAATCCCTTGGGGCTCGTTTCTTTTTCACATTTTCTTCCAGTTTCTGAGTTATTTTCTGGTTACTTTGTTTATGTTTCCCCTGGTTTCTGTGTCTGATATGAATTACTGTCCTTTTTTTCGTAGGACAAGTGAGTCTCTCTCCCTCTGTTCTTTCTCAGGTGAAGCCCATCTTCCTGATTACCGTCACTATTTAAGTATTTAAGTTGTGTTTGAACCCTTGACCTTTGCAGCTGGATCGTCTCGGATTGTTAGTTCTCATGTTCTTGTTCCTAAGGTTTCATTTTATATTTTGTTTTGGTTTTCCCTGGTGGTATTAAAGGCTTGCTTGATTTGGAATTTGCAAGATTTCTAAGAAGACAAAAATACACTGACTCCAGAAAAACACAAAACAAACACAAAAATACACAAACTAAGCAAAAAATACAGAATGATGACAAAAATCTACAAAAATTACTCGTAAAACACACAAAACAAACAGAAATAAACAAAATATGCAAGGAAATCTACAAAATAATACAAAAATCCACAAAATTAATTGAAAACACAATACACAAAATAACTCTCCAAACACACAAAAAATCACAAGAATACACAAAATGACTCCAGAAAAAGACAAAACAAACACAAAAATATACAAAGTAAGCAAAAAATACAAAATCACAACAAAAACACACAAAACAAACACAGAAATACTCAAAATAAGTAAGAAAATATACAATATTTAAACAAAAATCCACAAAATTTATTGAAAACAACCAAACAAAACCACAAAATGACAAAACAATCACAAGAATACACAAAATGACTCCAGAAAAACACAAAAAAACCACAAAATGAGCAAAAAATACAAAATGACTACAAAAATCCACAAAATGACTCTTAAAACACACAAAACAAACACACAAATACACAAAGTGAGCAAGAAATGCATAAAACGGCAACTAAAACAAATAAAAGGACTCGAAAACAACAAAAGAAACACACAAATATAGAAAATCCTCAAATAATATACAAAATAGAAATGCAAAATGCTCTTTTTCAAGTGTAGGCCATCTTCCTGATTACTCTCACTACGTAAGCAGTGTTTGAAGCCTTTAACCTTTTACTGCTGGATCAAATTGGATTGTTACTTCTATTGTTTGTGTTCCTAAGGTTTTTATTTATATTTGTGTTTGGTTTTCCCTGATGGTTTTAGAGACTTGCTTGATTCGGACCAAAATACACTAAATGACTCCAGAAACACACAATAGAACCCTAACAATATACAAACTGAGCAATAAATACACAAAATGACTCCAGAAAAACACAAAACAAACACAAAAATACACAAAATGAACAAGAAATACAATATGACAACAAAAATATACAAAATGACAACATAAATACACAAAATGACTCTTAAAACACACAAAACAAACAAAGAAATGCACAAAATAAGCATAAAAATATACAAAATTTAAATATAAAAGTATTTAAAAATATGCAAAACAAGAAAAATACACAAAATGACTCCAGAAACACATGAAACAAACACAGATAGCAACGCAAAATGCTCTTTTTCAAGTGTAAGCCATCTTCCTGATTACCGTCCCTATGTAAGGAGTGTTTGAACCCTTTAACCCTTTACTGCTGGATCGTCTTATGTTATTTCTCATGTTTGTGTTCCTATGGTTTTATTTCAAATTTATTTTTGTTTTTCCCTAATGATATTACCTTGCTAGATTTAGAATTTGTAAGATTGTGACTTTCATTAAATATGAACTGGTCTATAGACTAAATAACAAGTCCTTTACACACCTCGACATCTCACCTCCTACAATAGAAACGACTGAGAAGGTCTACTATTACTGCTTTTATTCAAACAAACACTAAATTCAGGTGTTATCAGGATGTTTTTTTTAACATATTTTTTCATCTTTGGCCATTTTCTAAACACAAACCTGCACGATATAAAGGGGAAAAGCTAAATCTATAGCCAGTGTAGTGTCTGGCTGTATCATTGTGTCCAAGCCTCCAACTATTGAGCCTTAGCATTACTAATGTATGGGGTTGGACACGCTATCCAACTAGGAGTCAATCAAGAGGTCTTTAATGTTTGTGACACACCACGGCGGCTCAATATAATCGACAGGCTGAGCTTTGCTGATACTGCTCTCAGCTAAAGACTAAAGACTGGCTGTCTGCACTACACACACTACACACACCGTACAGGACAGAAAACACACTGCAGAGCTGAGAGAAAGCTCCATTAACGGGAAGGTTAGAAAAAGCATGAGGAGGTGAGGACACACACTCATCTCGTCATTTCATTAGAATCGTCACTTTGAGCCCAAAATGAAAGTTATTCCCAAAAGGCGCGAGAGCATCGATCGCTGCGGTCGCGTCGCTAGCTCAGAAGCTAGTGCAACAGCAGCCAAGAGGTTACAAAGCATTGAAGCTGAGTCTGCCCCAGTAGCTGACCACCACAAAGTATGGAGTAAAAGAATAATGCCTTAATTCTGTAAAGCGCTTTGAGTGTCTATGATAAAGCACTATATAAAATCCAATGCATTATATATATATACGTATATATATATATATATATAAAAATAACGTTAAAAGTGTAAAAAACTGATCCAAGCAAATGAACCCTGGGTTCAAACAAATTAGATTAACAGAAAAACAGAAAATGACAGCAATACACAAAATGATTTCAGAAACACACAAAACAATCACAAAAAATATACTAAATGGGCAACAAATGCACAAAATGACAACAAAATACACAAACTGAACAAGATATACAGACGTTGACTCCAGAAACACACAAAACAATCCTAAAAATATAGACACTGAGCAATAAGCACACAAAATGGCTGCAGAAACACATAAAACAATGACAGAAATACACAATATGACTCTTCAAACACACAAAACAATCGCACAAATTCACAAACTGGGCAAGAAATACATCAAATGACTCCAGAAACACATAAAACAATCACAGAAATACAGAAAATGAGCAACAAACACATAAAACAGAAATACACAAAATGAGCAGAAACTACAAAATGACAACAAAAATATACAAAATGATATCAAAACACATAAAACGACAAGAAAAATACACAAAACATGACTCTAGAAAGAGAGGAAGCAAACATAAAAATATATAATGTGAGCAAGAAATGCATAAAACGACAACAAAAACAAACAAAATGACCCAAAAACAACCCACAAACCCTTTGTTGTTCCCTGTATTAATGCTCTGATTGGTCCATCATTTTAAATGCTGATAATAATGTTGATAACAACAGTTTCACAGCCAATATCTCTGCTCTCATAAGTTACATTATTATCCGTCTGAATGAAGTAGTTTGTTAACAATTCCACACCAGACTGTTTTCTTTGAGTGAACGCGTCCACGCTCTTTTGTTGGGTGTGTTTTCATTGAAGCACCGTCTGCTGCTCAAACATAATGAAAGTCTGCGTTTCTCAGACCTCTGCAGATAGAACTCGCTCACAATCGCTTTTCATGACTCAGCGATCCCATTATCACTCACTTTATATTCATCACGACCTGCTACGGTCGCATCAGACACAAATGTTGTGCTTTAGAAAAATTAGGGCCATAGTGTGTGTGTGTGTGTGTGTGTGTGTGTAACTATATGTGTGTATATGTTGCTTGTAAGGAGAGCACTCTACCATGGGGTGTTTTTCCTGTTGTCTAGGCAGGTATGTCTCACACGCACGCACACACGCACACACAGCAGGGCGTCTTATCGATGAGGACAGGTCTGCTAGTGTTTCAGATCACTCTGTCTCTCTCCTTCAGCGGCTTAAACTAAGCATTAAAGATATATATTGTAACTCGCCGAGTGTGGTTTTCTTAAAATTTCAATTTTTTTCATGATTTTTCATGATTTATTCACATGTGTTTTAGTTTGCTTTGGTTTGGCTTTGGCTGGCCTTGTCTTGTGATGTAGTTCCAAAATTATTATTTTATTGATTTCTTAGTAATCTGTGGGCGAGTTTGTCTCCACTCAGGTGTGCCTATTCTTCCTGATCACCTCCATGCACTATCTTAAGGAGTGTTGAACACAGAATGATTGCTCATGTCTTTCTAAAGCAGTCTGTTTGCATCTTTGACCTTGGGTAAAGTATGTCAGGACTCAGATTTACTGTGTTGAAAGGAAAATAGACGGAAAACGCAGAATTTAACGATCTGAAATGGGGAAAAAAGTGATCTAAACTAGGGGTGCACGCAATTTTCTGGTTGATCAACGATCTTTAAAAAACCTGAACTGCCGATCTCGATTTTTTTTTTTTACAACTGACAGCATACACCTTGAATATTCCAATCTTAGCTCATTGTAAAACATTGAACAACCGAGAAAGTGGTAAAAAAAAAAATATCAATATTGGTAGAATTAGTCGGAACAATTAGTTTAAACTGGCAAATAATGGGCATGACAAGTCGTGGATAAGGTTAAATTGGCAATAATAATCATTAATTGTGGTGAAAAGAGGTTATAAGTGACAATAATGGGTCAACATATGTGTCATTGGGTGGAAAAGTAGTGAAAAGGGTTTCCAAGTGCTAAAAATGTGCAGAAAGGTGTCAGAAATGGGAGTAATTTAGCAAAAATGCATTAAAAGGAGCAAAAATGTGGCAAGAAAAAGTGATGAAAATAGGTTAAAATATGGCAAGTTTGGTGCAGTTGCAGAAAAAGGGTAAAAATTAAGCAAAAATGGGCTCAAATTGTTCAGAAAATATTGTTAGTTTCTTGAAGGCGTTTTGCGACCCTAAATGGGTTCCTGACGTCAAGGTTGAGAACCTCTGTATTAAAGCATTCAATGTGTCCCACATGAGAAAGTAAATCTATACAAAGATTCCTGAGACTTTCTTAAACACTGGGAAAGCTTTTTAATCTTTTTTAATGGACAAATATTAGTTTAGACTAGCAAATTATGGGCATGACAAATGGTGATTGTGGTTAAATTGGAATAAATGAGCATGAAATCTGGTGAAAAGAGGTTAAAAGTGATAATAATGGGTCAACATATGTGACATTAGGTGGAAAAATGGTGGAAAGGATTTATAAGTGCTGAAAATGTCTTGAAAGTGGAAAAAATGTTTCGAGAAGGCATTGAAATGTGTCAGAAATGGGAGTAATGTAGCAAAAATGCATAAACAAAAGAAGTGGTAAAAAGGGTTCAAATGTCAAAATTGGCTTGAACGCTACAGAAATAGAGTAATGTAATTTAAAAAGTAGGAAAGATGAGTTTAAACTGGCAAATGATGTCCATAACAAGTCGTGAATGTGGTTAAATTGGCAAAAAACAATCATTAATTGTGGTGAAAAGAGGTTAAAAGCGACAATAATAGGTCAACATATGCGACAATAGGTGGAAAAGTGGTGGAAAGGGTTTATACGTGCTGAAAATGTGAAAATGTGCAGAAAAGGCTTTGAAATGTGATGTAGATGTGTCAGAAATGGGAGTAAAGTAGCAAAAATGCATTAAAAGGAGCAAAATATGGCAAGAAAAAGTGATAAAAATAGACTTAAATATGACAAGTTTGGTGTAGTTGCAGAAAAAGGGTAAAAATAAGCAAACCCCAAATGGGGTCCTGACCACATGGTTGAGAACCTCTGATCTGATTAAATTGAAATATATAAAAATCATTAAAGCAAAGAAACAAACGAGTCAAAGAGGTGCTTTTTTTTTTTTTTTCGTCCCAGAAACAATGGCACCGCAGAGGCTCACAATCACCCTCGTATTCATCACCCAAAAAAACATCTCCAATTAAATCTGAATTACTCAAGAGTGCTGACACAGCACTATTTGCATGCTTACAATGCACATTAATTCACAGTGAGGTTTAGCTGAGGCCTTGAATCAGCTCAGAGACCAGTTGGAGTGGTTTATGGTTGTTTTTTTTTTATAAACGCTTCTTCTCCCCATGCGAGCATTGGTAACTTCACCTGCAGAATCATCATCATCATCATCATCATCATCATCATCAATCGTGTGTTAGGGATGTGATTGAAGGAGAGGTCAATGCAGGGATTAGTCATGAATCCTGTCAGGAAGAAGACGTCTCCATTAATGAAATGAGTCACGACATGAATGTTGAATGTGGAAAAGATAGAAAAGCACCAGAGAACCATTTACCTGCACAATAAGTCACATTTCAAACCATGTTTAATGACAAATAGAATGCTACAAAAACTGAAAGTATCATCATTATCAGTGACAAATGTCAAGGATGATGTTTGAAATGTCTGCGTGTGTGTGGATGAGAGAAAAGGCTTTGCTGACGTTCATAATGATTGATAGACAACATGTAAAATAGATACGGCTGTGAGGATAATCTGGGAGGGGTCGCCAGATTCCTTCAAGAAACTAGTCATATTTTTTGCACAATTTGAGCCCATCTTTGATCATTTTTACCCTTTTTCTGCAACGACACCAAACGTTCCATTTTTTAACCTGTTTTCATCACTTTTTATGGCCATATTTTTGCCCCTTTTCATGCATTTTTGCTACATTTTACTCCCATTTCTGCACATTTTTCCCACTTTCAAGACATGTTCAGCACTTATAAACCCTTTCTACCACTTTTCCATCTAATGTCATATGTTGACCCATTATTGTTGCTAACTATTTTTTGCCAATTTAACCACATTCACCATTTGTCATGCCCTTTATTTGCCAGTTTAAACTCATTGTTTCAATAATGACACTTTGAACCCTTTTTACAACTTTTTCTATCCGTTTTTGCCCACTCTAATTTGCAACTATTAAGCAATTTCTGTGGTTTTTAAAAACCCATTTTATCTTTTACACAATGTTTGGCCATTTTCTGCAACTACACCAAACTTGTCATAATTGAACATACTTTTATCACTTTTTCTTGCTATATTTTAGCTTTATTTAATGAATTTTGCCACATTGCACCCATTTTTGCCACTTGTCTCTCACATTTCAACATTTCTCAGCACTTATAAACCATTTTCACCATTTGCTTTGATCTCCAGACATGTTTTGACTGTCAACTGTCTGTCTTCCTCAGAGTCGTCTGCTGATCGCTTTGATGTGTCTTTATGAGTTATTTCTGGGTGTGGCCAACTTGATAGTTCAGTCAGGCTGAACACGCCCCCTGTCGCCATCAAACATCAGCCTTTAGGGCAGAAATGGGAAACTGGCAGCTCTGGGGCCATATATGGCCCTCGGTCTAATTTTATGCGGCCCCCAAAGTAAACATGCAAAATGACAGAAAAATACAAAAGCAAAAATACATAAAAAAAAAAAAAGAATTACAACATTGCAGGAAAAGACAGTAAAAGACAAGAAAAACACAGAAAATACTGCAAAAAACACACAAAACTACTACAAAAATGAACAAAACAACAACAGCAATACACAAACTTACAGAAAATGAAAACTTAAGTAGACAAAAAATTACACTGCAAACCCACAGTACTAACAAACAAGCAAAACGACAACAGAAATACACAATTTGACTCCAAAAAACATATTTTACAGGAAACATACACAACAGGACAACAGAAATGCACAAAAAGCACACAGAATAACTATAAAAACTCATTTATTATTCTGAATGCTGATATTGTTGATAATGTGGCCCTTCGATCAAACAAACACATTTTTGTGGCCCCCGCTGTGGGGAAGTTGCACCTCTGCTTTAGGGTTTTGATGTCGACTTATCACTTCATTCAATTTATACTCAATATACTTAATATTTGAATAGATGTAAAGTCACACATTTATCATTAATGCACAAATAAAGATTTTCAAACTAAAATCTAAGTCCCTTTGACAGCAGAAAACCTAGATCAGTCCTTTACTGTAAGGAGGAGTACAGGGCGATATCAGAATGCTAAAGATAGAAACATTTAAAAGAATCAATGCAGTAACTGTTGAATTCTCAGGGTGAGATCTCGTTCTCGAGGCAAGGTAGAAGTGTAAAGTGGAGCAGAATAATTTTGAGTGTAAAATGTGAAATGTTGCAGGAATAAAAGGCAGATGTATGTCGGCACATATATATGTGTGACACAGGCGTAGGAATACAATATGTGTGATCATGTGTGAAAGTGTCAGCTGGGAGCCCAAGAGCACAATAGGTGTAAATTCAATTAGACGCGTGAAATACGTTCAATATATCATTAAAGCAGAATGTATTAAATCACAATCTGAATATGAAAGATATTTTTAATTAATCTATGAGGATCTTAAGACATTCTTTAGATCTCACGAATGGTGTGGGTTTAAAAAAAGTATTTCCAACGGACAAATGGAAGACAGAGACGAGTTTTAGTATTTTATTTTTCGTGTATTTCGGTTCTTGTTTTGTTGTATTTATGTTATTTTTGTGTAATTTATTGTCATTTTGTATATTTATGTTCTTATTTTGTGTTTTTTTTTACATTTTATTTTAGTGTATTTTTTATAATCATGGTGTTTTTGGAGATATTTTGATAATTTTACATGTCTTTTGTGTGTTTTTATTTTGTGCATTTACTAGTGTTGTAGTAGTCGAGAACGGTCTTGGTCTCGAGACCAAATTTTAAAGGTCTCGGTCTTGTCTCAGACTCGGGCTGCCCGCACTCAGGATTTTCCTTGTGTTTAATAAGTCTGTGTGTGTCCGTATGAAAGTCTGCATGTTTATGCCTCTGTCCATCCACTCTTTTCATTATATCCATGTCTTTTAAGGCTTTTATTACATAGTGTCGGCTGTAGTCTGGGCCGCCGCCACCTTGGATTATGTCGTCACCAGCATGTCATCGCCTGGACTCAAATAACTGTAAAGAGGTCTTATATTATTCTATTTTATTTTTAAAGTGGTGTTTTTTTGTGGCTTTAGACTCCAATTACATATTTGTATATAATATATTCCCTATAATATATATAGGTTCACAATATCACTATTTTTTATAGTTTCTGTTTCCACTGTATCCAGAATAATAATAACTGATTCCAACAAGAACTGTTGGAATCAGAATTGTTAAAATCCCAACGATGCCCAACCCAAACAAAGAGGAAACACTCTGCGGTGTGTAGGTGACAAGCCATGTTATTTCTTGGCAGAAATGCTTTTAAACACTTGCTGTACATTCAGCTGACATAAAAATCTTGTTTTCAAATATGTAGAATAATTGTGAATTTATCAGTAGCAGTAGTAGTTTTAATATTTTAGTTAATTTTTTGCAGGCACATTTTTTCTCCGTCAAATGTATTTAAAATAAACTAAAATTAAAGAGAGAATGTTATTTAACTCTCAAACCTTATCATAATTTTATTTATTTATATATTTTTTTAAATTGAAAAAAAATGTTTTGTCTTGGTCTTGGTGCATTCTGGTCTCTGATAGTGTGGTCTTGAACACAACACTAGCATTTACTTTGGAGGCCGCTCAAAATTAGATTGGGGCCACACCACCAGTTGTCTATGTCTGCTGTACTGTATATCAGGGGGTCCCACCCTAAGGTCAGGACTACATTAGGGGGCGCGAGCCACTGGGAGGGAGTCGCTAGATGTCTTCAAGACAGAATATTTTCTGAACAATTTGAGCCTATTTTTGCTTATTTTTACCCTTTTTTCTGCAGCTACACCAAACTATCTATATTTTCACCTATTTAAATCACTTTTTCTTGCTGTACTTTTGCTCCTTTTAATGCATTTTTGCTACATTAGTCCCATTTATGACACTTCTCCATCACATTTCAATGCATTTTCTGCACATTTTTTCCACTTTCAAGACATTTTCAGCACTTAAAAACCCTTTCTACCACTTTTCCACCTAATGTCACATATGTTGACCCATTATTGTCACTTTTAACCTCTTTTCGCCATATTTCATGCTTATTTTTGCCAATCTAACCACATTCACCATTTGTCATGCCCATTATTTGCCAGTTTAAACTAATTGTTCTAATATTGACAATTTGAACCCTGTCTGTTTTTGCCAACTAATTTGCAACGTTTAACCAATTTCTGTGGTTTTTAGAATCCCATTACACCACCTTTTCTGGTTACTTTTAACCCATTTCATTTCTGATTTATAGCTTTAAGATGACTATATACTATTGATGTGATCTCTACATCATGTTCATCCTTTATCTCACTGTGTTTACCTATTTTTCCTTACCTACATGGTTCCCATGTGCGTTGCTCTAGGAGTTTTTTTTTTTGTTGCAGCTGCTAACCTCCAATTAATTGGAAAGGGCAGAGGGGGAGGTTCTATATTAAAGCTGCTCCGATAAGAACACATCCTGACAGCTGGCTCGACATGAAAACGTACTTGCGTAACTGTTTGAAAAAGCTAAATAATAAACGCAAAGCAACCACGGGATAAATCAGTATTAAATACAGTGGGAATGTTTAATTTAGAAGATTTGAATAAGACCCAACGTAGCGTTTTAGCTCCTACACATGTAATAAAATGAGATTTTGTTGGTATTTATGTAGTCATGTGTGAAACCAATTACAGGAAACAGTTGAACGATCATTAATTGTAGTTAAGCATGAAACTCCTTAGTCGACTGAAACACTATCAGCTGTGTAGGAGGCTTCACACTGAGTGAGGAATAGATCTAGTCTGCTACCAAGGTCAGGCTCTATGATTGACTTCATGTCAGCAAACATTTATTAAGATGTACTCCTGCTAGTAAACTTCACCAAGACGAGAAAGCTCCTGTTAGGACAAATAAAATCTATAAGAAGCATCGGTTGGTCTGAAAAACCTGCTGTGATTGGAATAAAAACATCGGCCAGAACTGATAGAAACTACAGTAACAATATATGTACATCCATCTATATCTCGAAAATCATATAACAAACATAAATTACAGACTAGCATATGACGTAAAAAATACAAAGTTTTGATGGGTACGGTTCAGGCGGTGAATCTGCAACATTAACTGGGGTTCCATGACAGATTTTTGCAAAATAAAAGCGATATTTCTAAATTTCAACAAAGTATAATTGCACTTTGAATGTGTTTCATTAAACTTTGTTTTGGGTAGGAGCCTCTTAACTCCTGCAAGATCTCATTATGCAAGACTTTGTTGCAGAAAAACAGACGCTCAGTACCTCCTTATAACACTCTGTATTCTTTTGTTGTGTCACGTCTAATGTGGCACTAATCATTTTAAAGCATAATGCTTAGAAATGTCCCAGTCTCCTTCTGTTTACACGTGCCACGCCATGTTTACTCTGAGAGAAGTGGTCATGTGACCATGTACGTCACATTCTGTGACGCGTATTTGCGGAAAAAGTGTTTCCATAGCGCGTTGACGACACATTTTGATATTGAAACGTCTGAAATTCCTCCTCATTAAAGTGTAAAAACTTTTTAGCGATATTTGAGGTGAAATTCCATTACTAGTTTCATTGCGCTATTTAGATTTTGCGCATTTCCAAGGGTAATGAATACATAGCTATCGTTACTTTTTAATTTGGTCTGGTTCACTTTCACACTGCTTGTCATGCGGGCAAACCGGTCACTTGCCTATTGGACAAAATATTTTCGCCGTCTTCTTCGTCTGAGTAAATTATTGTCATCACTCAGACAAAGAAGAAGAAATAACACTTTGGTCACAAAAAATGAAGCAGAGCCAAATCTTTGAGTTCCTGATGTTTATAGTTCGTCCTGTTTGTTTGTGTTTCCTTGTCTTCATGACGTTTGTGTTGGAACGTCACATCCTGTTTTTGGTCCCACTTCCTATATTTGCTTTCTCACATCAGAAAAACCGCACCAGGCTTTACTTGAGGCGAACGAGACCCAAACGTTACAGAGGACCAGACTTTGCTTGTTTGGCCCGTACCAGACTTTGACTAAGCTTTCACACCAATGCAAATGGACCAAACTATCCGAAGAAACGAAGCCTGGTGCGAATCGAAGAGGTTCATATGAAAGCACCATTCAATTTGTCACCAGTGAAATACCTTATAAGAGAAGTTCATCTGAAATGTGTGCGAAACCTTTTATCGACGTTGCACGGAACAAATTTAGCACAGCTCTAGACTTATATTGGAAATGCTTTGGAGTGTTTGTTTTAAACGGACTCTGTGATCTCCTGCCTGATCCATTCTAGACTTGGTTTGAGTGTTCGTACCGCAACAAACGCCACCGACCATCCTAGCAAACGAGCACATTAACCGCTCTAGGATTGTTGGGATGTGAACTCAGGGCTCTTGCCAGCGTTGTTGAGAGTAGAGGCCCCTGATGTTGTAATTTTGCTTCTCTACAGAGCAATTACGCCTCCTACGCTCCGTTTTCAGCAACGTAGGGGAGTTTTTCTGTGGTTTATTCCTTTTTTAATCAGTACTGAATCATAACATAATCTAATCGCTAGAGCGGACATGAGTTCGTCTGTGAACGGTCGCATTTACGGACCTTGGAGTCGCTGTTAGTTTACCAATAAACAAGAAGATATTCGTCATCTTTATAATACGTGTTGACTAGTCCACTGGGAGTGAGGTCCAAGGCCAAGGCAGGCTGACTTGATAATACTGTATCATGTTTTTCTGCAGTCAGTGCCTTCTCCTCGCCCTTCTCTCTCTTCTCTATTTCAGGTGTCGAGAAGCTTCTGTCCACTAACCCCAACCAGTCGACGCAGATGGCTGCCACCTCTGAACCTGGTTGTAATGGAGATTTCTTTCTTGTTAAAAGGTGGTTGTTTCTTCCCACTGTCGCTAAATACTTGTTCATGTGAATCTTGTTGGGTTTTTTCTTTCTTATTATAAATTTTATATTTTGATAAGCGCATTGGGATGACTTTGTTGTATTTTGCGCTATACAAATAAAGTTGAATTGAATTGAAATTAATAATTGTTGCACCCTTGGACACAAAAGGGACTTCCAGGCATCCACGGGTTGTTTAAACTCTCTTCTTAATCTGAATAAACCAGAAACATATACATCAGCAACACTGTCAATTTAATACAGGCGATCTGAACAGTGTAGCTTCAACCAGATGTAGCGTGTCGCTGCACATCACGTTTATAACTCATCTCATTCTACATGTGCACACACGAATGTGAATACCGTCTGGTAGCAAAGAATAGGCAAAGAAAGGAAAGCGATAACCTGGTAACCTGGTAACAGGTAACCATGGAAGAAAGGAACAAAGCAAGCCGCGGAGTAATCCTCTGAAGGTCAGTAAAAAAGCCTTAATGATGTCAAAGAGACTCAAACTTCTCCTGGATTCTTTCTCCTAAGCTGCCAATAGGATGTTAGTACATCTGTAAGAAGTTCAGCTTTCCCCCCAGAGTCTGATGTAAACCTGGATCAGTGCTTTAAACAAATATAAAACATCTTTTAAAGTAAGAGCTCACTTCAAAAGGAAGAGGCACGATTAAAAGTCTGGGTCATCAGTTCATAAACTATTGTGCACGTACGTTCTACCTCTGTAGAGCGTTCCAGGTAGAGAGGTAGAGGTACAGCCAATCAGAGCAGCAGAGGCAGGGTTTTTGAAGTGAACAAAGGAATAAACAAGAGGTGAGGTGGAAACAGACAGCAGGGGTTCAGAGGAGGATGGTTTTAATCTAACACAGTTCATAAACCCTTTTCTGCTGAACATTGAATTTAGAACTGAAAAATAAAACAAACATTTTAAATACATTTAGATGGAAAAACCCAGACGTGCTCACAGTAAATAGAAATTCACGAGACTTTTAAATAAGTCTGAGAAAAACAAACAATAAAGGATTAAAACGGCCAATTTTCAGCAGATTTGTAGAGTTCAGTAACAGTAAAGATGTGGTTTTATTATTTATTGCCTTAAAGGGCATATTATCTTACAGTATTTATATATGGATGGTAAACTCCAGATCTTCTGTCTTATAGGAACATTCTCTAAGATGATCTGGTGCTCTGAGGTTTGTTCAGAGTGAATTTATTCTGCTAATCTGCTCTGAAACGCGTCATAAATAATAAACTTGTTCAATATTTACGACCAAAACTCCTCGTGTGTTTGAGGAAAGACGACGACTCATGACCTTGTGACTTGTGACGTGGAACGGACTTTTGCCAATCAAAACTTCTGCTGGAATGTCGTCCATTACAATTTTATTATCAATGGTACGTGAACGTACCTGATTTCAGTCGAGCAGCCAATAGTAATGCTCAAAACAGCTTATGGAGCACACGTGTCTCTGATTGGCTGACATCCAGCGTCACACTCCTGGATTTCTTAACTTAATTTACAGGGCCAGGAGAAGGAGAAAAGATTCACTGCCCACTCAGAACACTTTGGATTACAATATGCCAAATATTATTATAGATTTTTGACCAAATTATGCCACTTACATAAACTTACATACTGCAGCTTTAAGTACAGGGGCACACATTAGTGAGATGGACGAGCTGCACAATGTTAGACAGCTGTTCATAAAATTCTGGCACTTTGTTGTGAATCTCACATTTGACTCTTAAAATATCTCCCTTAGCTGATCTGGTCTGTGCTGGACTTTGGGGGTCATGTGATCACAGCCATGAAGCAACACATGGTTTGGACACTAACAGATGGTAACGGAACAAATGCTGCGTTCTGCCTCACAGTGACTAATGAACAGTGCTGATGGGGAAAAATAATGCAGAGCAGGTAAATACAAGCTCAGGGCGTCGCAGACAGAAAGGGGATTAGGGGGCGGGGCTACATTTAGGGGGGATAGTGGAATGACTTATTCAAGGAGAAGGAAGTGGAAACGTGAAATTAGCAGTAATAGATTATCTGTCGACAACAGGCAAACCAAGCAGTGTGTGTGTGACCCCTTGTTTGTTCCTCCTTCAGAGACATTAGCATGGAGCATCACTCACTGATTGGCTATCGCTACAGTGACCTGTGCACTGTGGGACAAGGCTGAAACTCTTCTTTTATCTCACATTTAGATGTGTTTGTGTTATATTATCTGCGCTGTATGTAATTCATCTCTATATCTGAAGTTAAGATGTCATCATCTCTCTATAAAAGCAAGGCGTGCGTGTGTGTGTGTGTTCCTCAAATATCTGTGAAGAATTAGGATAAGACTGACCTGACAGTTTCAACATGGCTACTGCTTGGTTCAAGGGTGTGCAACATGGGATTTGTCTGGATGCCCCACCCTCACCATCTGAGTTGACAGACTCAGTGATGATGTCATCAGTCCTACCTCAACATTGACGATGTGATCAGTCCTACCTCTACAGTGATGACGTCCCACCTTCAAAAACCCTGGCCATCCATGAAAAAGCTATTGAAACTCCCACTTTTCTATGGCAATACATACTTCCGTTCGGGCACTGCACTAGTTGATAATAATCATCACTCCATGGATAGGTAAGTGTTCAGTGACCTCTGACCTACTCCACGAAGGAGCTGAAAAGCCTCCATTACTTCCTGAGCCTGATCAGGATTAGTAAGAATAACAGATAAATGTATTTAGAGCCACTTCCTAACACATAAGCACTGCTTAATTTGTAAGTCATCAGGTCCTGGAGCAAACGCTGGGTGTTGTTCCAGCACTAAGAGCGAGACAAAAATGTCACAGAATATATATTTTTAAAGCACCTTTTGCTAACTAAATGGGTCAATAATATCACGTGACTACAACCAACCAATCAGCGTTAAAGAAGCACAATAGGACAATAAGAGCATCCGTCTCTCACTCTGAGTGACAGCTGTCAAATCGACCGTGTTTCACAAAGGTCACTAAACTTTCAGAACACAAAAAGCCACAAATACTTACAAACTTTTACACAGGTGCTGCTAATCGCTAAGCTAACTGCTACTGTGCTGCTAGTCGCTAAGCTCACTGCTACTGTGCTAATCGCTAAGCTAACTGCTACTGTGCTAAGTACTGCTGCTGCTGCTCTCCTCCGCGATTTCCACAGAAACAACCTTTACTTCAGGCTTAGCTTCACTTATTGGCTTAAAAAAAGCTCGTTTCTAGCCATTTTCTACCGTCTTCAGCACTGACAGACAAACTAATTTTGCGCAAAATCCCCTTCATAGCGTGAGGGCGTGGCTTTCCTCTCTCTTCCTCACATTGGTGCTGTGTTTACATTAAATTTTGTGTTTACAATGAAATTTCCAGTGATTTAACCCTTTCAACAATATAATACCTTAACATTTAATTAAACACCTAAAAGTGAAAACTTAAGCTCTGCACATAAGGAAAGGTTTACCACCACTTGTACACTTGTTTATTAAAATTAAGATCTAGTTAACAGGCAGTGACGTGCAGTCAGGGTAGGCAAGGTAGGCATTGCCTACAAGGCTGAATTGATATTTTGATTATTTGTTTTATTTATAAATTATTTATTTTTCCATTTCCAATAGCCTACAATACCTATAAGTTTAAAAGTGTCAGTATTTTGTGCGTGTCATTCCCCAAATTGCTAAACAGCGCTATTTCCTGGAATGGCTGCCATCTCACTCCGTTGTCAGGCAGGAGGAGGCCACGCCCCCTCCCAAAAGCACACGGCTGCTCTGCCTCTTTTCCCATAGCGTGTTTTTCCTGTGTTTGCGTATGTGCAATCAGTTCCCCAAGATGATAACCATTTACGTCCAAAGGCAGCGTAGAGAGCTGCCTTTGGACGTAACCGTGCTATGCTAAATGCTATACGTACATTCACAGTACATTAGTGAATTGATCCCATGTGACCGCTGCAGCTACGTTCTCTAGCTAGTGGGGGGAAAACACTACAGTCAAGATGACAGCGCTAGAGATGATAGAGAAACTTTTTTTTGAGGAAAAACTTTTAAAAGATGGAGACCAACACCTGAGCTACCAGAGCTTCAGCAAAGATAAGGTCAGAACATGTTTCATACTTTTCACAGTGAATTGAACAAAAGGAAGGATTGACTTTGTGGATGCTCCTCACTGAGGCTGTTCCGAATCGTTGTTGTTGTCTTTTTCTCCGTGTTTCCAATACAAACAACGGATGCGCTGCCGTGTCATGAGATATACAGTATCTTGTTGGGGGAGTATGGAGGCTATATTAAATAATTGTTTATGTTTCTTTAATGGTGTTTATGATGTTGATTTTGTTAGATGGCTAAACACTTGTTCATGTGGATCTTGTTGGATTTTTTTCTTTCTTATTATGAATTTTATATTTTGAAAAGCGCATTGAGATGACTTTGTTGGAAATTTCTTTATACAAATAAAGTTGATTTGAATTGAATTAACACTTGACAGCAGAAACATGAAATTGTCATTGGTGGTCTCGATTTGCAACGTGCCTACCCAACCCTAGTGGTTACGGCACGTCACTGTCCTTCAGTGCTTGATTTGTAAATCATCAAGTCCTGGAACAAACGTCACGTGTTGTTCTGGCAGTAAGACCAAAATGTCACAAAACAGCACAAACAACTAACTAACCTAAATGTTTAATAAAAGAATGATGAATCAATGGCCCGTTACGGAGCATATCATCTCTCTCTCTCTCTGCCATGTTTCAGCACCAAGGACAGCGCAAAATCACCGCTAATTTAGAACACAAAAACAAAATATTTACAAATGTTTACACCCATAACTCCTCTATTGAACCTGTAGCACAGCAGAAAATGAAAATATAACGCGTCTCCTGATTTTCACAGAAACAATCCTGGACTAATTTACCTCAAGCTTAGCTTCACTTATTAACTTTTAAATCCAACTGCCTATTTTTGTTTTTGTTAGCCATTTTTACTGTCTTCCAAGCTGACAAGACACAATTTTTGCAGAAAATCACAATTTATGTATAGAGTGGGCGTGGCCTGTCTTTTCCCTCTCTTCCTTACTCGCGCTCAGTTTTACATTTAATTTTGTGTGTACAATGAAAATTCCAGTCATTTCAACTCAATAAATGACCCCAGCTGTGCAAATGTAATACTTCAAAATAAAATGTAAACACCTAAAAGCAAAGAAGGTGCTGGGGAAAAAAAAAAAAAGGTGCTGGATCCTATTAAATAAGTGCCGGTCATAATCTGGGAGGTGCCACATCTTGCTCCAACAGGATCCAGCCCAAATTAAGCTCTGGTCTTCTCTCATTCAATGTTGATTTTGTCGACTTAAAATCTACGTCATAGTTGTCATCGACTAAGTTTTTTTAGTGACAATAACTGGAATAAATGCATCAGAATGAAAACTACTGTATATATAGAGGAGAAACACAGTGAGAAGAACATAGGAGCAGAAACAGAGAGAGGATGCGTTGGTGTCTGTAACCAGTATTCCCAGTGAAGCCTGACGATGATGCATGACCACTCCATTACAGCTGATTAGTGAGTAGGAGCAGAATAAAGGCACATGTGGAGGAAAATCGATGCAGGGAATTTGAAATGAAAGCAGGCGTGGCGATGTGAAATGGATGTGAACAGTGCAGACGAGCTGGTGACTAAAATGAATGTGACACTGTGTGTGTGTGTGTGTGTGTGTGTGTGTCTATATCAGCAGTGAAAAGAAAAAAAAAAACATGGAGAGGCTTTTCTAATTATCTTGCGTCTGTCTTAGGAATAATTATGCTGAGTCTTTTTTTTTCTTGAAACAGGTTTTACTGTAACTTCAGCCTCCAATCTTTCCAAGTGTCTATTCCTCTTTACTCAGCATGCCCCCCCCCCATGATCAATACAGTGTAATTAAAGCTCCAGAAGATTCAGCCTGCTAAAGACTAGCTTTGATTTTCTCTTTTAGTGCTCTGTGTCCTTCTTTGGAAGCATTTTCAAGACTTTTTCTTTAGAAATCTTTACATTTTATTTATATTTAAATTAAAACAGAGTTCTACAATAATTATATATATATACATATATATATATATACAGTATTATATAAAGTGTGCCTGAAAATATTTTAATAAATCAGCTCCCAATAACGGAACCGACTCCCACAAAGTCAGATCGAGGGCCAAAGCAAATACCACAAAATGGCTCCAAAAACACACATAATGACGACAAAAACATAATCTCAACAAGATCACAGAAAAATTTACAAAAAGTCAACAAAAATACACAGTGACCCTAAAAACACACACAATAACAGAAGATAGAATAAATACCTGAAAAGAAAATCACAAAATGTGAACAAGCACAACATTTCAGAATATGACAAAAAAATACACAAATGGTTAACAAATTACACAAAATAACAAGAAAAATTACATTAGATAAACAAAATGGAAGAAAGAAATTACTAAATGACTTCAAAACATACACAAACACATAAACGGACATAAAAATACATCCTCAACAAAATACGCAAATGACCCTAAAAACACACAAAATGAGACAAAAAACATTCACAAAATGACTCCAAAAACATACAAAATGTCAACAAAAATTTCACAAAAATACAAAAAATAGAGGCAACATTTTTCGAAAAACCACGCAAAACAACAAAAACTTACAAAATGACAAAAAACACACAATTTGACAACTAAAACTTGCAGATTGTCAACAAGACAACAGAGAAATGCACAAAAGGACAACAAAATTTTGAAAGTCACAGGAATTGGTTAAGTTTAAAATTAGAGTGGACAAAAACAGACAGAAAAATGGTTCAAAGTGTCAATATTGGCTTAACAGTGGCAGAATTGAGGGGAGAGGGTGTTGGGGTAATGGCATTTAAAAAGTAGTTTAACAATTAGTTTGAAGTGGCAAATCGTGATTGTGGTTAAATTGGCAAAAATAAACATGAGGTTTGTTGAAAAGAGGTTAAAAGTGACAATAAATGGTCAACACAAGTGACATTAGGTGGAAAAATGGTGGAAAGGGTTTATAAGTGCTGAAAATGTCTTGAAAGTGGAAAAAATGTGCAGAAAAGGCACTGAAATGTGATGTAGAAGTGACAGAAATGGGAGAAATGTAGCAAAAATATATTAAAAGCAGTAAAAATATGGCAAGAAGAAGTGATGAAAATAGGTTAAAATATGGCAAGTTTGGTGTAGTCGCAGAAAAAAAAGTAAAAGAAGCAAAAATGAGCTCAAATTATGAAAAAAAATATTCTTAGTTTCTTATAGGCATCTAGGGACCCTCTCCCAGTGTTTCGCGACCCCAAAATGGGGAAGGACCCCTGAACTAGTCAACCAGTGTTTCCCTTAGTGTTTCCCTCAGTGTTTCCCTTACTGTTTCCCTGAGTGACTCCCTTAGTGCAGCGGTCTGCAACCTTTTCTCACCTGGATTAAAGTCCTTCCGGCCAAGAAAATACTCTGTTCATGAAGACAATATAGTGCATAAAATTATATACAGTTAAATGTATATCAAATAATGTTATGTAAAGAAAGTTTTTTTTTTTTTTTTTTTTAGTTAATGTATTTGAAGGGCTACACAAAAATAACACATGATCAGGTTGGTCAACACATGCTAATTGCCAATTTCATGCCACATATCAAGCATGCATATCTAGCCAGCATGTTGGCAGTTAAATGAATCTGTTTCCCACACAATTAATACCTCTATGTTCTTCCAGAATAGTCTTTTAGTTGATTTAGTTATCTTACAGGGATTTCAAACTTAAGGTTAACCACAGGTGTAGGAAAGTTGATGGTCTTTAAATGTTGGAGGAGGTGAAGTAGGAAAGTGCCAGAGTTAGATTGACAAATTGTTATATTGTGATTTCATTTGGTGTCAATGTCATTAATCATTAAGACCCTCTACAAGAAAATAGCAATTATTTATTTCAGTATTTTTCTTAAAGCTATAGGGGGCCATTGCAAAAGAGTCAAGAAGCCACATGAGGCTCCAGAGCCGCAGATTGCAGACCCCTGCCTTAGTGTTTCACTGACACTGTGTCTGTGACTGAATAAGATGCTGCTTTGTATCTTCAGGCAAAGACAGGATGTCGTAAGCTACGTCTTTACAGTCTAACTCCGACACTTGTACTATCGTACGTGTTCTCCTTAAACTGTGGTGAAGTTCTGCTTCTCTGCACCTCAGCAGAACAAGTCATGTGTGACTAGAAAAACAAGTGTAATTAAAACTTCCCTTGTATATTCCCACACACTCATTCCCATCTGTTGATGTGATTTACTAAAGACTGTGTCCCACTGAGACATGAATAACAAACTAAACTCATTTAGTGTGATTCCCTAAGTAAATGCACAAAATGACTCCAAAAGCACAAGAAATGAGAGAAAAACACTAGAAAGGGCAAAAAATGTAACGGTTTCTTGTTTACAGTCACGTGACCCTTCATGGATTCTGCAAAGCAAACACCAATTACAGCGTCAGTTAAAATGCTACGTCTAAAATACCAGTGAGCGACTGCTTCAGCGTGTACATCATTATTGATCCACCGCTACTAATTGGAAAGAATGGTTAACGGGAAACACATCTCTCTTCTCTTCACTGTCTGTAGCTTTGCCTCAAAAATATTCTAACAAAAACACCCAAAAAGTTCATCCTTACTATCACCTATGCTTCAAAGTTAAGTGTTACAAAATTCATTATGTTTGTTCATTCAATTCATTCATTACAATTCCTTATTTGACTACAAAATAAACAAAATGACTCATAAACTGCACAAAACAACAACAAAAATGCACAAAATGGTTCATAAACTGCACAGAACTGCTACAAAACCCACACAACAAAAACACAAATATACATAATGACTCCAGAAACGCACAAAATGAAAGGAAAATAAATGAAATACAGAAAAATGACTCCAACAGCAACAAAAATGCACAAATCGACAATAAAAGCACAAAACAGCTACAAAAACACACAAAACGACATGCAAGTTTTGAGCTTTATATATTTTGTACATTACAGTATATATTTTCCTGTCATTTTGCCAGATTGTGTTTTTAGAGTCATTTTTGAGTATTTATCATTATGTTTCCTTTTTCTATATTTTACATTTATTTGGTTGTTGTTATTGTCCTTATTGTCCTGAATTTGTGATTTTGTCTACTTTTGTTGTCATTTTGTGTGTTCACGCAGTTATTTTGTGCATTTATTTTGGGGGCCACACAAATTTAGACCGAGAGTCACATGTAGACCATACAAACTTACAAAATGATGAATTTAAAATGAGTATTTTTTAGGCGGGGCAATATGGACCAACATTTCTGAGCGTTTCGAATTGAAGTTTTGAGCGATTAGGTTGACTGTGAACACAACAGTGCTCAGACTAAAAACAGGAAGTACATCAGAGATGATGTAGAATGCACTGCATTGTGGGTGGTCAGGACTACAAGCGATGGCACTAAAACCCGGCTTTAAAACCACCAAAAGCAGGACAACTTGTTGCTGCTCCGTTGTTGAATGTTGGTAAAGAACAACGGAAAAGGAAGAAGTTTGTGGGAACTCTACAGCTCTGGCTTTGACCCATAGATGAGAGCCTCGTCTTCAGGTTTCTGTGTCTATGCCTAGAGAAGTCTCTACTCCAGTAACGGCCCCTCAACTGGTTAGCTCATGGAACTGGTTACAGGAACAGTAACAGATCAGAAGTTTTGCTCTGAACACAAACCAAACCAAGGTGATACACACCGTGAAAGCACCCTAAGAAGTAGCAAAAGCAGTGACTCCTAAAACACGTATTTTAATATAAAATAAGCAATAAATTAAAAAAAAAAAATATATATATATATATATATATATATATATATATATATTGTTATAGGTGATATTACATTTTCTATATCACCAAACGAAAATCTCGGTAATTCTTGAATTTCGTTATGTTGCCCAAGCCAAGTATTTGTTTCTTCAAATGAAGATGAATGACAAATCAAATTTGTGGTTTCGGCTTCAAGTTGGCAAATGGAAATGTGAAATATAATAAGAGTTTATTTGTTGGTTGCACCATTTCTTGGTGCATTACACATCATAAATGTGCTATAACGTTGTCTTGATTATCATGTTGTGTACATGTTGCCATTTCCCTTACCTTATTATCTTAATCTAAATATGGCTTACATTGAAAAGATTGGCACGATTATTTATAAAGTCACTGTTACAAAGTAGGAGAACATGTGGTGTGACTGATAAAGTGTTCACAGTCATTGGCAGAAGCCAAGAGCAGTGAAGTTTAGTTCTTACCTGCCCTGGACTTTGATGTCGGAGATGGCGTAGAAGTATCTGGACAGGTTGTTTTCGTCCACCATGGTGGCGCCCGTGGCAGGGCGCAGCAGTCGGACTCTCAGGTCGGTTATGGTGAAGAAGTCCCTCAGGTTCTTGGTGGTGTCCAGTTGGCCGTAAAGCGAGGCCATGTTGTGGAGCCGCGGCCCAGCAAACAGGGCGAAGCGGTCCTTGATCTCAAAGCGAACCGTCTTGTCGTACTTCCACACGTAGCCCCGTGAGTACTCCTCGGTGCAGATGATGTCCAACAGGGTGTGCTGGGTCAGGTCCTGCACCGTCTTTGGCTCCATGGTGAACGCGTCCAGGCAGTCCGTGGCGTAGAACTGGTACGGCTGCCAGCTGCGTCCGTAATCCAGAGACTTCTCCAGAACCATCTGCTCGGGTCGGCCTGACTCAAACGTCAGCACGATGTCATCCGTCAGCTCAATGGTTTTGTTCCAGGACAGGGTGATGTTGACCAGCAGCGCTTTGGGGTACTTTTTCCAGGACGAGGACTGCCAGAAGGTGGTGGGGTTGCGTCCCTCAGTGTCAAACATGAGCTTCGGAGGGTGGGCTAGTTCCTCAGTGCTGGCATCACATTCATTATTACACATGTAGGGGTTTTCCTAGACAGAGCAGAGAAGAATAGACAATGAGGAGTGTTTCCAGATAAGAACAGACGTTTGATCACTTCATTATCAGCTTTTGGCTCTGTTAGCCTCTCCACTCTGTGACTGCAGTATCTGTGGGCAGAGCTTTTCATGTTTCATATTCTTCAAAGGGATCCTCCACTGTTTTTCAAGTTTGGCCTAAAATCTTTGAAATGTACTTATTAAAAGATCTAAATCTAACAAAAAACATTAGTATGCACCATATTCATTTTATTGCCTTCTATGAATCAATGAATCAATGATCATGGTACCATTGATCATTGATTCAGATCACTGCCAATATCTGGAAAACAGGAGATTTGATCTTGTTTTTAGACTTTTGACAGAAAATAACACAGATTTTCACAAAGTGATCTAAAAATAATGTAAGATTAACTTCATAAAACGACTAACTTCATCTGCTCAATCATCACAGACCGTTACAAAGTACTAGTAACCTGCACTTTAATTCATAAAACATCAGCCAGTGAACGTGGACTAACACCAAATCGTCTTTTTTTATCATCCGAACAAACTCAGCGAACATTAACGAGTGCATGTTTGACCTGTTTCAATCCTGCGTCTGTTCTCGCTCCTCTTTGCTCCTTCAAAGGAGGACCTTTCAAGTGCTTCCAGCTCAAATTTATCACGACAAGATAATCCCCTCCTTCATTAGTTGTCTGTGAGGAGCACTTTGTTGGTGTGAGACTGTCTGATAAAGCTGAGATGCAACGAGCCACATTCGCATAATAAGCTCTACTCGTCCTCCAAAGCTAAGTGACAATGAACAGGTTTCAGTGAAGCTTTCTAACAGTTAAGAAGGCCTATTAGTGTCTTCTAAAGCAATGGTTCTCAACCACGACGCCCAAAATAAAGGTTCCAGAGAGCAGGGACCCCCACTGTAGCTGAAGGTGGTTGAACACAGACATGAACATTGAAGAACAGTCATGTGGAGACAGGGTCATCTATAAGGGGGAATAAAGGGGAGAGATTTTTGGGTTCCATCCATAAAGTCAGCAAAATGATGATCTATTGTTTATTAATCTGTGATAACCACATTTATTTATTCATCTGAATAATATCCACTGTTATCCAGGAATGTCTATTATTATTATTAGTCATCTTAAAGATGGAAATCCTTGTTTTAATCAGAAATAAAATGATTTAAAAGTGAACAAAAATGGTGGAAAAGGTGGTGAAATTGGATTTTAAAAACCACAGAAATTGGTTAAAAGTTGCAAATTAGAGTGGACAAAAACAGACAGAAAAAGTGGTAAGTCTCAATATTGGAACAATTATTTTAAACTGGCAAATAATGGGCATGACAAATTATGAATGTGGTTACATTGGAAAAAATAAGCATGACATATGGTTAAAAGTGACAATAATGGCTCAACATATGTGACATTAGGTGGAAAAGTGGTGGAAAGGGTTTGAAAGTGTTGAAAATGTCTTGAAAGTGTAAAAATTATGCAGAAAAGGCATTGAAATGTGATGGAGAAGTGTCAGAAATGTGAGTAATGTAGCAAAAATACATTAAATGTAGCAAAAATATGGCAAGAAAAAGTGTTGAAAATAGGTTACAATATGACAAGTTTGGTGTTGTTGCAGAAAAAGAGTAAAAACAAGCAAAAATGGGCTCAAATTGTTCAAAAATTATACGACCCCAAGGTTAAGAAAGCCCTGTTCTAAACGCTCCTTCTTTCTAGCTCTAGACAGAGGGCGGGGCTATGTGGTGAGGGCGGAGGGAGAGAGGGTGGATGATTTCACGGGTTCGATGTGTCGTTAAGTGCAACATCTGGCACTGGTGTGTTCTCAGACAGATGTGCAGCAAGTCACAGCCCGAGACAGTTACGCATCCTCTGGTGGTGTCTGAGAAACACTTGGCATGCAGCAGTACTATACCGGTGTGGGTACAGTGTGTTCCATCCATCCATTCATCCATCCATCCTTTCATCCTTTCATCCATCCATCCATTCACCCATCCATCCTTTCATCCTTTAATACAACAATCCATCCATCCATCCATCCATCCATCCATCCATCCGTCCATCCTTTCATCCTTTAATCCATCCATCCATCCATCCATCCATTCTTTCATCCATTCATCCATCCATCCATCTATCTTTTCATCCATCTATCCATCATCCATCCATCCATCCATTCTTTCACCCATCCATCCTTTCATCCATCTATCCATCCATCCATCCATTCTTTCACCCATCCATCCATCATCCATCTATCCATCTATCTTTTCATCCATCTATCCATCCATCCATCCATCCAGGGACAGACAAAAGCAGTGACTGAGTGAGTGACAGAATCCAAACAAACATGCATTACTCACTAAAGATATGGATTTATAACTGTTATTCATACAGTGATAATTCTAAGCTCTCATTTTAAATGAATGCCCTTAAATCATGTACATTAATGCTTCCTTTATTTTGTTCATTCCATTCAAAAGTTAAATATGTAAAATGTAATACTGAGCAAAATACCAGAGTCTTTGCTAATATCATTAGATCTCTGAAGCTAAGCAGGTCTGGCTCTGGTTAATAGTTGGATGGAGACCACTGAGAATTCCAGGTGGTATCTGTCATTGTGTCCTTTGGCAAGGCACTTCACCCACATTGCTTAGTCTGAATGCAGTGTGTGAGTGAGTGTTGGTGGTGGTTGGAGGGGCTGATGGTGCACTATGGTAGCCTCGCTTCTGTCAGTCTGCCCCAGGTCATCTGTGGCTACATTAGTAGCTTACCGCCACTAAGTGTGGAGTGAAAGAATAATGCCTTAACTATGTAAAGAGCTTTGAGTGTCTATGATAAAGTGCTATATAATATCCAATGCATTATTAATATTATTATTATTATTAGTGTCTTGTAATGCATTGATCCACTGCACACATGGGTCACAATTTAGTGTGAATGTGCACAATGACTGCAAAAACACACAATAACAATAAAAATACACAAAACTAAAGAAAAATAAACGAAAGGACAAATAACTCAACTCAATTTTATTTATAGAGCCCTTTAAGGCAACCACAGCTGGCACAAAGTGCTGTACACAATAAATACAAACAACAGCACAACTGTAAATTAAGTAAGTAAAACAAGAATGAAAACGGATGTAATTATAAAATACAACAGTGAAAAGAGACAAGCCACAGGAACCCAAAACAGGAGCTGAGTTTCATACACAATCACTCTAAAACACAGAAAAATAGACAAATCGACAACAAACTTTCGCAAAAATGATTTTAAAAACCCAAAACCATGCACACAAAATGAAAGACAATACACAAAAGGACAGAAGATAAAGTCTAAAACACACAAAATGACAACAAAAATACACAAAATGAGTCAAACACATGAAATGAAAAAAAAAAAATGCACAAAACAATGAAGTGACTCCTTAAACATGCAAAATGACAAAAAAAATAAATAAAAAAATACATACACAAGGAAACAAAATACACAAAATGACAAAAACCTAAAAGACAAGATACACAAAATGACAGAAAAATACACAAAATGAAAGAAAAATTAACAAAACGACAAATAAATACACAAAAAATTTACAAATCAACAACAAAATTTCGCAAACATGACTTTGAAAACCCAAAACCATACACACATTAAAAACAATACAGAAAAGGTCTAAAACACACAAAACAACAACAAAAATACACAAAACGATTCAAACACATAAAATGAAAATAAAAAACAATAAATTCACAAACCGATAAACTGACTTCTAAAACATGCAAAATGACAAAAAATACATACACAAAAACAAAACATACACTAAATGAGAGAAATCTAATGTAAAAGACAAGATACACAAACTTACTGAAAAATAGGCAACAAAAACACAAAAAATTACTCTAAAAACATAAAAAAATCAGAAATAAACAAAACAACTAAAACGTACACCAATAAAAATGCAAAAAAATGTTTTTTGCCCTGTTTTTTTTCTAAATTCTGAGACGAATGTTGATCATGTGATCAGATACAATCACATGTTTGTGGCCGTGCTGTGATAAAAGTTGTGTTTTAAAGTCTCCACAATGTCTATTAGCAATTATGTGTCCCATATTATGCTAAATTTAGTTTGTAAAGTACATTGTGTTAATTTCAGGAAGCACGGTCTGACACACACACACACACACACACACACACACACACACACACACACACACACACACACACACACACACACACACACACACACACACACACACACACACACACACACACACACACACACACACACACACACACAGGTTAAAAGCCTTTCATTAGTGTCTCTTCTGCTTTCCTCCCAAACCCAAAATACTGCCTTTATGAAGATCAGTGTGAATAAAATGCTGAGTGTGAATAAAATGTTGAGTATGAATAAAACGCTGAGTGTGTGTGAGCATGTGGAATCAATGAGTGACACTTTCTACTATATCTAAATGAATGCAATGTTTGGTCGTATCAGGCTGTATCTCTGCTGTAATGGCAGTGGATGTTGTTGTAATTGCAGAGTGATAAGTGGCGAGTACGGGGGCGGGCGGCGGCGGCGGCCATCACACATTATTAAAGAGGTCACGGCAAATTGGTGTTGAACAGAAACACATTTGACCCGTCCCTTAACGCAGAGCCTTGATCTGATTATTGGCCTTTATTAGCCACTATTAGCCATTGTCAGGCAGTGAGATCACAACTTACAACAGGGAGCGAGTGTGTGCTCACGGGCAGGAGTATTATTGCCTATTTTGTTTGCCGTTTTGAATGTTTTTCTTTTTAGTTTTTAACTTGTATTCATCTTGTTTATTTTCGTCGTACTTTTTGTCGTATTTTTTTTGTAATTTAGCGTTTTTTCAAGTCACAAAACAACAAAAAAATTACTCTGATAACCCAAAATGACAACAAAATTGACCCTAAAACACACAAAAATACAAAACAACAACAAAAGTACACACATTTGACACGGAAAGGAGTAAATGTGCATATTTTTGTTGTCGTTTTGAATATTTTTTAAGTTTTAAACTTTCTGTAATTTTGTATATTCATTTAGTGTATTTTTGCTTTTTTAATTGTATTTTTTTATTTTTTTGCTTTTTTCAGTGTATTTTGCCATTTCTTCATGTATATTTCTGTTATTTGGGGTGTTTTCTGAGTCATTTTGTGCATTTAATTTGGGGCAAATACAAACTTAGACTGATGGCCCATATCTGTTGCCCATGTCTGCTCAATAATCTCATAAAAACAAGTTAAAATAAGCTCTTTACGTCTTCAATTACAACTCAATAACGATGACGGTGGATCATTTTTTTCAAATTTCGATTAAAATTACAATTATAATTTTTTCCCCCCCTGAAAGTCAATTACAATTACATTCCTAAACATTAAAGTTTGAAATCAATTAATCACAATTACTGCGTATTTAATAAATAACCTCATAAAACACAACCTTCCTCTTGTGTTAGCTTTCTGTTAGCATCTCTTATGATAACGGGTCAGTTTGACCCATGTAAAATACAGTAAAATGAAAAAAAAAAATAAAATGCAAAATACATAAAAAATACATTTTTTACATTTATAAGTTTTACCTCTGAAATTTGGGGGTTTTTTTAATAATTTTTTCTGCTCGCTGTAAACCGTCTTTGAGTTTTCTTTGTAAAGCGCTATACAAAACTGATTTATTATTATTATTTTTACTTTATTTTAACCCCAGTTTGAGTTTCCTCATCATATTTTAACTAGTTTTTATGATCTTATATGACGGCCTTATCTCAGAAAAAAAATCTACGTTTCCATTTGTTATGCCTTGCCTTTGAAATGTGGGTGTTTTTCACATTTTTTTCAACATATTTTTTGGTAAATTACAATTATAATTATGTCATGGTTGAAATTAATTATCAATTACGCGATTACAGTTATTCTGCTCACTGGTGTGTGTGTGTGTTCATTCATCAGTACACAGAGGTTTGCACCAATCGTCATGAAGCTGCTCTAAATTCTCCCGCCGTCGTCCTCATTATTGTCAAAGTGTTCAGGCTAATTTAAGCGAGCAGAGGAATAAAAATCAGCAGCTCGGCGACGTCGCGGATAATGAATCAGACTAATCTCATCCAGCTGCAGCCACACACACACACACACACACACACACACACACACACACACACACACACACACACACTTTGTAGCGTTTCCAACAATGGGAAGTAAGTGTTTTTCTCTTGTTTTGCCAACTGTGCCTTTCAGACACAGTAAAGGGAACGTTTAGCCCTGATTCACTCATAAAAGTGAAGCCATAACTCATTAAATAGTCACAGACTTGCCTTTTTAGAAAGGAAAAGTTTTTTTTTTGTTTTTCAATCTCTGATTTTAATGTTTACTAGAGCCTCAGAATGTTTTTGATCACAGATTTACTTTGAAATACCTGATGCTGACATTTTAGTCCAGTGGTTCCCAAACTCTTCCAGCTGTGCCCCTCTTTGAAGAATGAAAAACTCTCCGGTCCCTCCATCGCAATAAAACGTAGAAAAAAATTGTGAAAAAAAAGTAAGATTTTTTTTTAAAAACTTTCAATTCAGCAAAACTTTCAGTTTTTCAGTGATTTTTCTTTTTCTAATCGTCTCCGCCAAGTGTCAAACTCGAGGCCCGGGGGCCAAATCTCGCCCTTTAGAGTATCAAAATTGGCCCATCAGTAAAAAACGACATGAGTATTGAATAATTGTGTAAATGAATAAGTAATCCAGTTCAATGAAACTACACAATATTTACAATTTTAATCACAAAAACGCTCGTCTTAAAAAAAAAAAATCCTGTAATTTCTTACAAAATCACACAAAGTTTCCCATAATTTAACACACATTTATCACAAAATTATAGAATTTACTGTAGAGGTGATGATGCAGCACTGATATCTGTCACTTATTCTCTGTCTATTAATTACTGTATCAATTACATGTGGAAGTGTAAACTAGGTTCAAAAAGGTTAAAATTGTTCTTTTTTCTTCACTTATTTAATCTGCAGCACACTTAAGATAAAAATCCTCCTGGTCGAGAGGATGAAAGGTTTGATTCATGTTAGAATGTTGTTTTATTTAATATTTATTTAATGTATTTTTGTTTTTCTCAACCAAGGTCATTGTCATTGATGTTTTCCATAGATGAGGGAAGATAGAGGTCATATATATTATGATAAAACGGTTTTTTAATATTCATATTTTATTATCACATGACCTGTTACAGAAGTGATTCATTTCAGGTGGAGAGAGATTATTATAATAATAATTATAATAATAATAATAATAATAATAATTATTATTATTATTATAAATTGTGATTTATGATGAAAGATTTTTGTTAGACTAAAACAAATAAACTGAAACTGATTATTAGTATTATTATTACTAGTATTATTAGTATTATAAATTGTGATTTATGTTAGACTGTAACAAATAATGAACTATTATTATTATTATTATTATTATAAATTGTGATTTATGATCGAAGATTTGTGTTAGACTGTAAAAATAATGAATTATTATGATTATTATTATTATTTTTATTATTATTATTGTTGTGGGATCTAATCAGAAGGAAAGTTTTCTTATACTAGACTTGAGAAAACACTTGAATTTTCATTATTATTTATTAAAAAAATTCAAAGGTTTTGATCCACAGAGTGGTATAAAATATTATGTAATAATAAAGCTATATAAAAACCTGAGCGTTGCCACAGAGTATCCAGACACTAATAACGACTCATTGCATTTATTTATTTCCTCTGTCTGAAACATCAAAGTAAAAGAAACATAATCATGAATCACTGCTCTTGTCCCGTGGTTAACGGCTTCATAAACCTGTTGTTAACAAGAGTTTAAACCGTGCTTTGATTGGAAAACAGGTTAAACTTTAATATCTTTCACAAAGAGAAATATAAATGTTCCAAAGCCTGAAGCAACGCCTTGATCACAACAGGTTTAATACAGGTTTAATAGCACAAAGGAGAGAAAAGTTAAAGGCCAGTGTGCATCACCGACTCATGAAGAAATGATGCTTCAACCTTTGATAACCTTTTCACATATAAAATAAAATCTAACCAGTATCCAGAAGTTTCTGCTTAATTAGAATAAATATCTGCCTTTTTTTCCTCCAACAAATCCCTTAAATCAGGTGTTTTTAGTGCTTGTTGGTAAGTGAACATGTGGTCACGTGACCAACGTTGTGTTGCTGCTAACCTCTAACACGCTCTATCTGCTACAGGTGTGCACGTCCTTGATATCGCCTGGAGAGTGGCTTAATCTGGCAACTGGAGGCCAGTTGGCCACCGCTCCTATATTTACACAGAGCTCACATCTTCTTCCTGCCAACCTGGCAACTGGGCTTTATTCCTGGCAACACGGTTTGTTACTGTCAGCTTTGGAGTTTGTGTGGAGACGTCTTAGAAGTCGAGGATTGGGTTTTAAAGAAAATGCAGAAATTAAATTCCGTAGTAAAAAAAAAAAAAATAAATCTTTTGTTTCTCATGCTATGTTCCATTTAGTCATACGCGGCGTTTGCAGGGGCGGGGGGGGCATTGCCCCCCCAGTGATCAAAAGTTTTCATTTAAGTTTTCCCAAATTCATTTGGAAAAATAAAATTCTTAAAGGAGACATATCATGCTTTTAAATTCTTTCTTTTTACATATAAATCATACAGTTGTGGTCTATATAAAGTAGAACTGCACTGCTTGGGTCTAAATTCCTCATTATTATAGCTCCACCCCTTTTCTACCCTTTTCTGATGTGCTTCTGAGAGCAACTCGTTTTGGTGCGGTCTCTTTAAATGCAAATGAGACACTTCATACCCCGCCCCCTCTCCAGGTTGCAGAGATGACACTCGGTTCAACTCCACCCTGCTCGGCCATTTTTGTAGTTTGATAGAAGAGATATGATTATGTAGCGGCGCATAAACTTTTTATTCACACATTATTTACACAATGTCAACAACAGAAGACTTGTCCAGCCAGCCTTACATGTTTGAGCCAGAGTCTGACCCAGCGGAGCGAGATGAAAATGAAGATGATGAACCTGCAGAACCCTAACAAGTGAGCTAACACAAGCGCCAAGCTAACACTAGCGCCAAGCTAACGTCACAAAATGCATTTTAATACAGTCTTTTCGGAGACAAAAACAGCAAAATGAAATGAGTTAAATCACGTAGGCCATATCATCAAGGATCTAAAACGAGCACACAGCGCTAACATATGAAGACGGTGCAACTGCTAATGCTAACAAAACAATGACAGGGACGTCTTATCATCACACTTTTTAGCGTTATTTACAGCTTACCGAAGTGCTCTGTTCGTCGTCTCCAAAGATAGAAGGAATTGAACCCTCAATCAGACAAAGTCTTTTGGCAAATCCTTCTTTATACTGGTGGAGGTTGCAGAAGCAGTCATCCTTGAAGTGCTTCACGCACACAAAAATGACCTTACCCACAGATGTGGGTACATTTCAGTGAAAAACAAAACTCAACCAGGCACTTTGAAAAGGTTCTGATGCTGGGAGACGGTGTAATGAAGCGTGTGGGTTACTACATCCAACAACCCAACATTTTGACTTATCCTCTCTTAACTTCTGCATCCTTGAGCTTGGACTACAAAATAAAAGCGAGAAATAAAAATGGCGGATTGCTCGAAGTGTTGGGCCTGGAGTAGATGTCCTAATTTGGCAGTTCCGCTGCAAATACTGTGATGTAATAGTTCAAAAAATGTAATAGAGAATAGAAAAATAGAAACAGATTGAAAAATATGACCAAAACAGAATATAAAGATATCTACGGAGCACCTGAAGAGACTAATTTGAACTTTTCTGTACTTCTAAGCACTAAATATACAACAAAATGCATTTAAAGGCTAAAAAAGTGGATTTAGCATGATATGTCCCCTTTAATATAATGTACATAATATGGCAAGAATCTCAAACTCCGCCTATGCATTTACCACAGAATTCAGAAGTCGGGGCTGGGAATGTGTTCCAGCGTTAAAGTTACAAAGTCGGAAAACAAGATGACGACATCTACAAAAACCGAAGACACATTCCTTCTGAACCCTTCAAACACGATGGATGAAAAGGAGGAAACTCACAGGAGCAGAAGGTAGTTGATGTTTTCATTTAGCGTATGTTCTTATTATTATATCAAACAGTACAAAAGCTTTTTGGTTTGTCTGTAGTAAACTAAAGGGCCAGCGCTCATAAATACGACGACGTAAAAAGAAGTTTGAGCACAACGAGATTAAATTCATAATAATTTGAGAACAAAGTCGTAATTTTAGGAGAATCAAGTCGTATCTTAATAAAATCAGAACTTTATTTGATTAACGTCGTAATATTTTGCTAATTGTCTTAATTTCCTTAGATTAAAGTCGTAATATTGCGAGATTAAAGTTGTAATATTTTGAGAATAGAGTCGTAATCTTATTAGATTAAAGTTGTAATATTTTGAGAATAGAGTCGTAATATTTTGAGGCTAGAGTTGTAATTTTATTAGATTAAAGTCTCGATATTTTGTTAATTGTCTTAATTTCATTAGATTAAAGTCGTAATATTGCGAGATTAAAGTTGTAATATTTTGAGAATAGAGTCGTAATCTTATTAGACTAAAGTTTTAATATTTTGAGATTAAAGTCGTAATATTTTGAGGCTAGAGTTGTAATTTTATTAGATTAAAGTCATAATATTTTGAGAACAGAGTTGTAATTTTATTAGATTAAAGTCATAATATTTTGAGACTAAAGTTGTAATTTTATTAGATTAAAGTCTCGATATTTTGTTAATTGTCTTAATTTCATTAGATTAAAGTCGTAATATTGCGAGATTAAAGTTGTAATATTTTGATAATAGAGTCGTAATCTTATTGGACTAAAGTTGTAATATTTTGAGATTAAAGTTGTAATATTTTGAGAATAGAGTCATAATTTTATGAGAATAAAGGCGTTTCTTTAAAAACCGATAATGGTAGCGCTCAGAATTCCCTGTTTAAGTGAACGCAACTAACAGCGATCACCATGTGTGAAACCTAAAGAGAAATACATTCTCACTAAATGCTCCACATTCTCTGTAATATTCGTGAAATATTACGACTTTAATGTCATTGTTTTTATTTTAATGCAGCCCTAATACATCATCGTATATAACCAGTGCAGATATAAAATGTCTAAATATGTTGATGTGAGATCATTTTTCTCAATGTCTGCAGTTGTTGGAAAAACAGGATTTGCATAACATAGATTTGATATTAGTAAGAGTTGATATTTTGTGTTTTCTCAGTGTGTGTGCGTGTGTGTTTGACTCCAACACTCTTTTTTTTTAATTTAAATTTTATTTATTTTATTTTTGGACCAGTTACTGTGTCTGCCCAAAGATTGTTTGATTGATTTAAATGTGTTAAAGATTTAAAAAATACAAGGAAACTGATAGAAACAGTGATGAAGGATGGCTTTGAATAAATAAAGGTGTTCCCATCTCCACAATGTTACTCTGGCCTAAACACAAAATGCAGTAAATCACCTCTACAGCATCTAGGGCTGGGCCATGTGCAAAAAAACCTCATATCTCAAAATGTTTTCTCAAATTGTTGATATATCTGTATATAAATCTGGATATTTTTTTTATTTATTTCTTACTTTGTGTGTTTTTAGTGTTTTTTAAGTCATTCTCTCTCAGCGTGTGTGTTGGTTGTTTGTTCTTTCTATTATTCAGTAGAGGTCCACTGATATATCAGCCAGCCAATATATCGGGCCGACATACAGACTTTTTCAAGATCAGCCATTGGCAAAAAAAAAAAAAAATGTTTGGTTTTTTTTAGACCATCACCAACACTTTATTATAGGGAGGATATAAAAAGGAATGGGTGGTAATACCTAAAACTGGTATTTAGTTTAAATCCACTACTTACACATTATATATTGCATAATGTTGTCATGCTTTACTGCTACTTACCCGTCCTGTACTTTTTGTTTTACTTGGCTGTGTACGGGTATATTTAAAGTTCAATAAATGTATTTAATTTAATTTCTAAATCATACATTTATATTATGAGTGTTTCAATCGATTTTCATAATCAGTGTGCTTTAAAAAAGTATATATCGGCCTCAAATATCGGCTTCAGATATCGGCCATCGGCTGAATTTTTTATTTTTTTTAAATCGGTATTGGTGTGTTTTTGTTGTCATTTTGTGAGTTGCTGGTAATATTTAGTACGATTATCAATTATCAATGTTTTAATATTTGTTAATTTTCCTCTCTCTCTCTTTCTCAAGAACCCCCCGTCGTGCCATCGCGTACCCCTATTTGAGAAACACTGCTCTAAAGGACAGCACGTGTGAGTGAGTTCTGTAGTGTGGCTTGTTTAGGGGAAGGTCTGGGTTAGGCGTCACACACTCAGAAATCCATCTAACTGAGCTTCAATGACAACAGCTGTAAAAATAGATTGTACCAATAACCCCAGTATAATGCAGCTCTACTGACCAACTCACTAGTATCTAATGTGTTGGATGGTCTTTTACCATCTGCTGCTTTTCCTTTTCAAGGTCACATGGACATGTTAACACCTGATTTTCCTCCATTATTTCATCCTTTCGCTGATAATAAACCTGCTCTATTATTATTATTATTATTGTTATTATAAAACTGCTCTATATTGGTCAGTTTTACAAGCATTTGACATTAAACCACATGTGTACAGGTTTGGTAGCACCAACAGTGTACAGTATGCTCTAATATATTCCTATACACCACTCCTCAGCAGTGTGTGTGTGTGTGTGTGTTAAGGCGAGCTCTGCTGCATTAATGAGACCTTATGTTCCACAATAGATTCCATCACCTCCACCCAGGCCTGATTGAAGCCACGCTCTCTCAATTTCAAAAAAAATCTCTCTCTCTCTTTCCAGTCACACCAGAATCTTTTACTGGACCTGTTCCCCACACCTCCCCTGGCCTCCCACAGTGACAGAGAGGGAAGCTTAAGCTGAACGTGGGATGAATATTGAATGGCACTGTGACAGATTACAGCAGTAATAGACACCCTGGCCAAATCCTCACAAGGATTACAATGGTATTTCCAAATGGTTCAGGGTCGTCCAGAGGTCGTTCAGCTCGGTCAGCAGCAGTCAACAACGTGCACGCTCACGCCCGTGTGTGTGTGTGTGTGTGTGGAGGAGGAGTCAGGATTCAAGGATGAGATTCTTTCACTTGAATTTGTTAAACTGAAGTAAGAAAATATTTAAAAATCCAGGTTTTAAACACGTTTTAAACTGTGTTCTACACATGATTCATAGACAAGTCATGTCTATAATAGTTCTAACGCTTGTTTGAGAACCAAAGAATTAGGGATAGATACTGTATGTGGTGACGATTATCTTCTTTTAAGAGCAAATGATTTATTAATCTGGGAGGCCTGCATTATGTCTTTATTTAATTAAAAAGAGTTTTTCATTCTTAGTGAGAAGCTTTTTAGTCAAACTGGTAAAGTTTCACCAAATCATGATGAGCAAAAACAATCATCAGTTCTCCCCAGGAAACCAAATAAGTCATGAGCACCGCTACTTATTTAGGATGCATTTTGTGTGTTTTTTCAGTCATTGTGTGTTTATTCAGTCATTGTGTGTTTTTGGAGTCATAGTGTGTCTTTGTGGTCATTTTGCGGGTTTTTCGAGTCATTGTGTGTCTTTGTGGTCATTTTGCGGGTTTTTCGAGTCATTGTGTGTTTTTGTGGTTATTTTGTGGGTTTTTTCAGTCATTGTGTGTTTTTTCAGTCATAGTGTGTTTTTGTGGTTATTTTATGGGTTTTTTCAGTCATTGTGTGTTTTTGTGGTTATTTTGTGGATTTTTTCAGTCATAGTGTGTTTTTGTGGTTATTTTGTGGGTTTTTTCAGTCATTGTGTGTTTTTGTGGTTATTTTCTGTTTTTTCAGTCATTGTGTGTTTTTGTGGTTATTTTGTGTGTTTTTTCAGTCATTGTGTGTTTTTGCGGTTATTTTGTGGGTTTCTTCAGCCATCGTGTGTTTTTGGAATCATTTATTGTGTCTTTGTGGTCATTTTGTGTGTTTTTGGAGTCATTTTGTGGTTTTTTTTTCGAGTCATAGTGTGTTGTTGTGGCCATTTTGTGTGTTTTTCAAGTCATTGTGTGTTTTCTTGCTGTTGTTTTTATGTTTTTTTCTGTCCTATTATTATTGTTTTGGAGTAAGATACATCTTCTATATTGATTACAGTCCTGAATCCTAAAACAAAATAGCTGCATAGCCCTCACTAATATTACGGTATATTCGTTTGAATAGTGTTTATATGCAACAGAAACTATAATAGTAAAATGTCAGAAATGTTTCCACACATAAAGCAGCAGCAGCAACAGTCACTGTGAGTGAGAAAGAGCAAAAGAAACGTTAACGGATGCTTTGTTGCTAAACCACTGGGAGGGAACGCCACTGTTTTCCACTTCAGGCCCCTCAGTCCAAGCCGCCCCGTGGAATAGTTAGAGGTTATGAGGTGAGACGATGTGTAAACGTTCCTCACATTCACTGACAGCCGTTTAGGGGATTGATGAGCCTTAAAACAACGGCAGGGGAAGCCCTACAAACTATTTCACTCTCCATTATGTTTCATAGAGCGCTGCGGGCCCCGTGGGTACCGCTGGTTCCTCTCTGTAGGACATGCTTTACCTTTAGGAACAATGTGAGCACATAGATACAGAGTAAACCTTTACAGGCTACAGGATAACATAGGGAACAGTATGCTTTACATGTTCTCTTAGTTCTAAACACAGTCACCAAAATGACTTTATGGAATGTTTTATGTGTGACAACTGGATTTCTGCATGTTTTTCATGCTGCTTGGCACATATTTGTGTGGATGTGCTAGGAATGAACTGCAAACTGATGTATGTCAATAGGATTTAGCACCTGAACCCTTAACCATCATCTTCTTATAACACGTAACTAAACAAAATAGCTTCTAAGTGTGAAAGTCGTGTCCCGCACCACAAAAAGAATTGCATATTTCTTTTTGTGACTTTTTTTTCTTAACGTGCGCTACTCAGCACCCAAAAGGCCTCAATTTAGCTTGTTTTTATGAGATTGTCGCCCATGTCATGGGTCCTCAGTCTAAATTAGTGTGCCCCCCAAGTAAATGCACAAAATGACTCTGAAAACACTCAAAATGACAGAAATATATGCAAAGAAACAGCAAAATACACTGAAAATAGCATAAATGAACTAAATGCCTAAAAAAAATAGACAGAAAAATGCAACAAAACAACAGAAAAATGCATAAAAGGACAATCAAGATAAACAAAATTCATAACACAAAACAAAGATTCACAAACAGCAAAAAAAAATCACAGAAAAACATAAAACAACAATAAAGACACAAACCCTGTTCTGTATTAATGACTTCACTTTATTTATATGAAGAGCTTTATTAATAGCGTTCTAAAATAGTTTCTTCCAAATTTTATGTGATTTTTTGCTGTGGGGCGCCCTTAGAATTTTTTTTAAGAGTTTCTTAGAGTCTTTAGTCCAACGTTTGTTTGACTTCATCCTTTTTTTGTTGCTACAGCATCCTGACATCTACTGTAAATGTCAGAATTATGATCTTTATTAATAAAATGTTCAATCACAGATGGAAAATAAAACCAACAAACCTGTAAGTATAAAAATTACACTCATAGACAGATGAGTCTTTGTCAGAATGAATCAAAAAGAATGTGAATATGTGTTTGTTTGTTTGCAGGGCAGCTTTGTGTGTGTGTGTGTGTGTGTGTGTGTGTGTGTGTGTGTGACAATCTTTATGTGAATGTAAACATGTTATATAAGCTCAGTCTATTTTCATTTATGCATTGTGTTGAAAAATGTGTAACTTCTTGCACCAGCTAATAAGTGCTAAACCTTTGAATGCAGCAGGACTCAGAAAGTTTCTCATAAACACTGAACCCTGCAAAGAAACACAGAGTTGAATTAAAAAACTAAGCGTTCAGGCTCTAGTTTGACACATTAAATAAAGATAAATATGTCAAAACTGTGGAGAACTCAGCCTTCAAATTCCTTCAAAAAACTCGGAACATTTTTACAATTTGCGCCCATTTTTGCTACATTACTCCCATTTCTGCCACTTCTCCATCAAATTTCAATGCCTTCTTTGCACATTTTCATCACTTATAAACCATTTCCACCACTTTTCCACCTAATGTCACATATGTTGACCCATTATTGTCATTTTGAACCTCTTTTCACCATATTTCATGCTTATCTTTGCCAATTTAACCACATTTTATAAATTGTCATGCCCATTATTTGCCAGTTTAAAATAATTTTTCCGATATTGATACTTTTAACCATTTTTAAACCATTTTTTCTGCCTATCTAATTTCAAACTAATTTCTGTGGTTTTTATAATCCCATTTCACCACCTTTTCCTCCATTTTTGGTCACTTTTAAAACATTTCATTTGTGATTAAAACAAGGATTTCTATCTTTAAGATGACTATAATAATAAATGTTCCTGGATAACAGTGGATATTATTCAGATGAATTTCAAACTAAGAGTATTTTTTTGAAAAATAAAGCCCATCTTTGCACCAAAACTTTTTGGTCGTTTTGCTACATCACTCACATTTCTTCCACGTTCAGCACTTATAAACCCTTTCCACCACTTTTCCATCTAATGTCACATATGTGGACCCATTATTGTCACTTTTAACCTCTTTTCACTGTATTTCATGCTTATCTTTGCCAATTTAACAACATTCATTTACTGGTTCAATAAACGGGAAAAGATTCAAACTCTGATGCAGCTGGTTATGATTTACAGTCCACGTAAACAGGACTGAATCATAACATAACCTAACCACTAGAGCGGACATGAGCTCGTCTGTGAACAGTCGCATTTACAAAGCCAATCAGAATCTTTGTTGACGATGACGTCAGGCCGTCAACACGGACACTGGTCTGTTCAACCATTCAACCATGGAGTAGAAGCTGTGTGTGACCACCTGGAGCTGTATGACACGAGGAGGTGGTAGCAGCAGGTAAAAGTCCTCTCTTTAGTTTTCATCTTTGAAAGTCGGCACTGAGCTAGGTTAGCATTAGCCGCTAATCACACTGGCCTTTTTTCACTGGTGGTTTATGTTTATGAGAGGAGAAAAAGGAGCGCAGCTCCTCGCTTCAGCAGGCAGTGAAACTCACCCAGTTGGGTGTGTGGCTGGTGGGTGGTGCTTCGCTTCAAACGCGCATATGAAGCAAATGGGGAAATTTTTTGATCTCGCGGAATGTTTTGTGCGGCAGACGCGTCCGGTGCCACAGAGGACCCATTTGGTGTGAATGCAGCATTAGCTTACCAATAAACAGGAAGAGATTCATCACCTTTACAATAAGTGTTGACTAGGCCACTATAATTCTTATTATTTGCCAGTTTAAACTAATTGTTCCAATATTGATACATTGAACCCATTTCACCACCTTTTCCACGATTTCTGGTCACTTTTAACCCATTTTTTTTCTCATTAAAACAAGGATTTAAGATGACTATGTACAAGATGCCAAATAATAGTAATCTTCCTGGAAAACAGTGGATAATGTGGTTATCACAGATTCATAGAACAATGGACCATCCACCTTTATTTTAGGGGTTGTATGCTGAAAAAGTTGGGAACCCCTGCTTTATAATGATGACTTTATTTCACTGTGTTTTGTTGGTGATGACCTTTCTACACAGAGCCGATAAACTAGGGCTGCATTGATCTCTCAATCAAACTGTCGTCTCTCATCAAACGCAGACTTTGGAGTTTTTCACTGAGCATTAAGAGCTGAGGTTGGACATGATCACCTCTTATCTCCAGGCTCAGAGTTCTGACATCACAAAGCTCCATCCTCATCTTTCTCTCCTTATCTCGACATTTCAACGTCAGATAAAACACTCCTACATGTGCTACACCTGCACAGACACATGGATCACTGTCACCTTCAGCCAATCCCAGCGCAGAGGGCTGCCCCGTCCCTTTGGTCCCACCCGTACAACCTCACAAATTAGTATGATGATTCCCAACCAAGGGTACACATGCCCCCAAGAGGAGTGGTGGCCTAGTGGGCTTGTAATCGGAGGGTTGCCGGTTCAAGCCTCACCTGGGCCATCACTGTGGGATGTTGAGCAAGTCCCTTAACCCCGAACTGCTCCCCAGGCACCGCAAAATGGCTGCCCACTGCTCCTCAGGGATGGGTTAAATGCAGAGGACAAATTCCATGTATGTAATAACATAATATTAATACTTAATAAAGAGGTACAGGAGCACATTGCAGGGGCACCTGAAAAAAAAGTTATTTTTTACATCTATTTTTGATTAAATTTACCACAAACTATTGCCTAATAAAATACTGTCATTTCTTGTAATTTATTGAAACAATATTAATTGATGCTGTAGAAGTCATTTATTCACACTTCTAAAAAGAGGCAGTATTGAAGTACTCATATGAAAGCTGCATTGTTTTTTTTTAATAATTTGATTAAACAGCAAAGGGAAAAATGGTAGGGAACTGATCTAAAAGGCCGGATTTGGCCCCCGGACCTCAAGTTTGACAACAGAAACTGAGCTGCAAGTGTGAAAATAAGGCAATCTCTATCACAGTGTTATCTGGTAAAGGTGACACGATGTGAGGAATGAATAAAGAATGATTAGAAAAGACAACAATTTGACAGAAAATAGATTAAATCCAACATTTTAAACAACCTAATGTTGACGTTTAACAGGATAGAAGAAGAAGAAGATATGCAGGTAAAAACACGCCCACCCCGACACCATAAAGCAAAGACTCCATTATGTGACGCAGAGAGAACGGAGGATAAAAACCTCCTCCCAGACGCTGTGATGTGCGCTCACTGCTGCTGTGTGTTCCCACTTGTTCCCTAAAGGAGGTGTGCTGCGTGGGCCGGCCTTTGTTTGCTGCTAACTTTTAAACACATTTCAGACTAATGCTCCTGCTGCTGTGTAATATGTCCTCACAGAGAGCCGTGGTGAGGCTGCAAACATGTGGAAACAATGTTATTTTTCAGCTGTATTCCAACCAAAAAAACACTTTGCACCTTTCTGTTTTCTTTGGTTTTTAAATCTGACTCCAGCTGATGCAGCTTTGACCAGAAGTTTTTAAAATCCATACACATAACAATCTGTTTTTATTCATCGTGGTTAAATAATACTGCACTTTTCTAGTTCTAGCTCATTAAGAATGCTGTAATTCAAACTTCTTGGGGTTTTTCCGCACTTTCAACTAAGGTGAACTTTCAAAATCTTTTATTCAAATCTACTCAGAAGCATCAGTTTTGCACCTGCAGGTGTGGGAATGTAAGTTCACACGTGGGTCACAAGCAGACGGACACCTTTTACACATCTAAAACAGCCCGGGGTCAAATTGACCCTAGATGAACACCACTGCGTGCAATACAATATGTGTTCAGCACATTGAAAAAATATCATCATTATATTTTTATGTTTAATCAATGGTTCCCATCAAATCAGGAAAAGTCATGAAATATGAAGCAAAAAAAAAAAAGTATTATTTTTTGAAATATTGATAAAAATTGAACGAGGTCAAATTGACCCCAAGGATAGTATGAGGGTTAATAGTCTGTAAACATGAAAAGGAATATAAGCCTAAAGTGATGCAGAAATAGTTAAACCCTTAATTGGAATTTGGAAAATGGAAGTTTCTTCTCTACAATGTTAAACACGTTTCAAACTCTCATTCCTTCATCTGTGGAACGCACAACCCATCTTTGTGGAGCGGGCATGGACTAACTGCAAACAAAGTCTTTTTGAGAGCTCTGTCACACTTTAAAGCACACACTCGCTCTCTGTACTGAATGTAGTGTTAACTTCTGAAAATATATGCAGACATGGTAAAAAAAAAACCAAACAAACAACTGTATTTAATTATGAAAAGAAGTCATTATTAAATATAGGTGCAGTTATTTAGTTTACCTGGTGATCTTTCCTTCTCTGACCCTGAGGAGAGAAAATAATCTTGTTTCCCCGTGAAGAGAATATTATTAGTGACTTGGAAACGACATAATTACCATTGGCAATGTTGTTAGTGATGAAATAAAGCCTTAAAGAATGTCTGTCGCTCACTGCTCTCTAATCACATCTCATTCCAACACTAGTGAAGATGTGTCAACCAGGCAACCACCAGGAAACTGCATCATCATCATCATCATCATCATCATCATCATCATCATCATGTAAGAGCAGAAAACAGGTAAGGCATAAAGATGAAGAATATTCAACTTTTTTTTCAGATAAAGCATGAAAATGGAAAAAAGTAGAACACTTATTTTTTCGATAAAGCTAGAGTAAGACATACATTTTGGTAAAAACATTTCAAACGCCTCGAAACAAAAGTAAGGCTATAGTGAAACATATAATAGCCAAAAAAAAAAACACCTTATAACTGAGGTAAGGTAAGGGATAAAAATGAGCAAAAAAATGTTAAACACCTCATAACGTAGGTAAGGCTATATATAGTAAGGCATACATTTTGGTAAAAAAAAAACACCACATGACGGAGGTTAGAGGTTAGATTTTAGTCCGGGGCGATGTCACGCATGAGAGTCGGGTTAGGTTTGGATTGGGCTTCAAGAATTTATTTATGTATTTTTTTTTCACATCTTTGAACAAAGCTACAAGCATCGTTTTTTTTTTTTTTTTAATTAATACGAAATCTGAAAATACATACATAGCACTGCGCGAAGGACGCTGAAATGCTCACCTTTGTGGGCGTGTCTGTTTGCATGTCAATCATGGCAGAAAGCTTCCTGGAGGCGTGGCTTCTGTGGCTCAGTGCCGCGTCAAATTCGTCATCAAAGTGGGAACGCGTCATCAAATTGTAGCGAGGTGTTTGGGTTCACCCTGTAGTAAGAATGGAGCAAAATCACCCTCTAACTAATGATTCAGGGAATCAATAAAAAAAACACTTTGGACATGTGTATTAATTAAATTAAATTAAATTAAATTGGGCTTTAAGCCTTTATTGGTCATGTATATGTTGTTACACATATATTGAAATTTGTCCTCTGCAATTTAACCCATGTCTGGGGAGCAGTCTGAAGCCCAAATAGCACTTTATGATGTTTAAAGCACAGAAAAGTCCATTTAGCTTAACATGAGCCCTTTAAATGTGGCCCAGGATGCAGTCAGACATAAAAATAGAATGGAAAGGGCTGGACTGAAGTAAGGCATAAATATGACAAAAATCTGACTAAACAATCATGTATACTATGTTCAGCTGCCTAGTATACACGTCTAATTATACTATTGTAGCACAGTGTGAGTGCCAGGGATGTGTTCTTGGTAATTAGTGATCCTGTGCCTCTGACAGCAGCATCCAGCTCAGTAGAAATAGAAATGGAAATGCAATTAACCAAAAGGAGCTTTTGAACTTTGAAAATCCTAAAGAGTCATAAGTTACTTCATAAGGAGAACTTTTCAAATTCACATTATTTCTGTTTCTCTAACTACAAACTTGTGACTTTCTCATTCTTTTCATGACTTGTGAGTGCGAGCGTTTAAAAGCCTGATTAAAATCAATAATGTGGTGAAGCTTAGAGCATTGCCACTGTGGAGATGTTCCTGTGCTGTGGTTGGGATGCAGCTCCAGGCCTCTGTCAGATCACTGAAGGTCTATTTAGCCATTCTACAGAGACACTGTCTTCTTCTTTTCCCCTTTATTCTTCTTCCCTGCCCGACACTTTCATTCTTTACCACTGAATGTGGGGGAAAATGATTGGCAGATGACTCCTGGGAAAAGAAGCTTGGCTCTTTTCCTCTCTCGGAGCTCACAGGATCACGACACTCAAACACACTGACAGGCAGAGTGGGCAAGCACACACACACACACACACACACACACACACACACACACACACACACACACACACACACACACACACACACACACACACACACACACACACACACACACACACACACACAGAGATACTTTCTTTCTTCAGGCAAGTCACACACAAAAGTGAAGCAAAAATAAAGACACACATAGGATTCAAGTTATTATTCACTAAAATATACCTCGAATATCTTTTTCGTTTATTCTGGGATTTAAAAAAAAAAAGTAGTTTTAAACATAACTTGTCTCCGATTATCTGTGATCGCAGACAATTTACGGAAACGGAAATAGCAATAGTAGTATTATTATTCATTGTTTTCAACAAAATCAAGCACAAATTGCACAATAACATTGGGAACGGGAATACATAGCCTCGTGGGCATTTTTTAGGACAATATCACACATTTACACACAATATTTCACCGTAAACGAGTGAACAAAAAGACCTAAGAGAAATGTCAATTCTCACAACGTAATGTGACGGACTTCAACTTCTGAAATGGAAATAGCTATGGTATGAGACACGGACTAAACCCTCACCGACGTGTTCAGGAATAACATCACACATTTACGCGCAATTATTCACGTTTTAAAGTTGTAGCAAACGGACAGACTCGTACGTGATTTCAGCATGTATAGTTTACATTTGGCACATATACAGTTTACAAATTTTAATTCTATAACAATAATTACCTCAAATAACCAAATTAAACACGTTTGCACAGCCTGTAATGACGGATTAGGAAAAGACAAGGAGACTAAAATGAAATATATATCGCAGCCTCTGTGTATGTTATCTAAACTGTAGATGTACTTTATTCATTAAGGTTCTTAACATTGGGGTAGAGACACTGGGAGGGGTGGTCAGATGCCTTCAAGGAACTAAGAATATTTTCCAGAATATAGTCAATGTTTGCTTATTTTTACTCTTTTTCTGCACCTACACCAAACTTGCCAAAATTCAACCTATTTTCATCTCTTTTTCTTGCCATATTTTTGCTCTTTTTAATGCATTTTTGCTGCATTACTCCCATTAATCTCATTCAATATGTTTTCTGCAATTTTTTTCCACTTTTAAGACATTTTCATCACTTATAAACCCTTTTTCATTGTTGTCACTTTTAACCTCTTTTCACTACATGCCCATTATTTGCCATTTTAAACTAATTGTTCCTACTTTTAAGCCAATATTGACACTTTTTGAACCCTTTTATAACACTTTTTCTCTCAGTTTTTGGCCACTCTAATTTAACCTATTTCTGTGGTTTTTAAAATCGCATTTCACCACCTTTTCCACCATTTTTGGTCACATTTAACCCATTTTATTTTCTGATGAAAACAAGGATTTCCATCTTTAAGATGACTATAATAATAATAAACTTCCTGTATGACAGTAGATATTATTCAGATGAATAAATAAATGTGTTTATCACAGATTCATAGAACAGTAGACCATAATTGACTGACTTTATGGATGGACCCCAAAAATCTCTCCCCTTTATTCCCCCTTATAGATGACCCTGTCTCCACATGACTGTTCTTCAATGTTCATATCTGTGTTCAACCACCTTCAGCTACAGTGGGGGTCCCGGGTCTCTGGAACCTTTATTTTGGGGTTCACGGGCTAAAAAAGGTCTACAGGACTCCACATCCCACAATGCACTGCACCAACACTTTTCCAATAATGTTATTAAGAGTGTTTACAGTGGCTTTTGAGCAGTAATTTAAACTTTTTACATATTTTTTTAAAGCAAATGATAACACTACTTTATTATCTGCTAATTATAATGTTTGTCTAAAGCAGCTTTAAATCTGTAATGAATCTAGGATTCATCACGTGAGCTGCAGGAGCTGCTCATGCCATCCACACAGGCAGCGTTAGATGGAGTCACATGATCTGTGACGAGATCTCAGAAAGGTGTGTAAACAAAAGCATGGAGCGCCAACACAACCCGCTAGTCCTGTGAAATATCCCCTCAGGCTTCATCACCAGCCAGGCTATATTAAGCCCTCCATCAGGGGCCGACCCACAAAACGCTCTCTAATGGAACGTGGCGATGGTGCACCACTCCATTCCACCAACAATAAGTGGAAGCAGCTGCTGCTATTGAAATCACAAGGGTGCTCAGCCTGTGATTGGCTCTGATCTGCTGATGAGCTTCCATGGGAAACCCTGCTGGTGGTGGTGGTATCATCCACGAAGAAAAAACCAGCATCGGAAATGGAAATCAAAAAGTTTAACAGGGCCAGAGGGAAAGTCTAATCAACTCCACTCTGCTGAAAGAGATGATTTAGGCTCTCTACAAGTGATTAATTAAACCAAGAGATCCAAACTAATTAGAGCACACAGAGCAACGTGTGTGTGCTAATGGTTGTGGGTTTAGATGTGTGCGCCCTTGGGTGGCCTGTGAAAAAAAAAAAAAAAAAAAGGAAGCACATGGGTTTGAGACACTTTACAGAAGGATTAGGAGCAGTGGTTTATCCTGCCATCGCTGCACTCATTAAGGCTCACAATAAGCCTCAGAAAAGCTGCAAGAAAGAGAGATGTGCAAAAGATCTGTAGCTTTGACCAAAGACGAAAACTTCTATTACACTGAGTCACATGACCAACATTCATGTCATATAAAAATTAATACATATACATGTTAGTTTGTTTCTCATTTTGTTCATTTTTGTTTTTAATTTGTACATTTTTCACTCACCTTGCATGTTTTTCTTGATGTTTTGTGTATTTTTGGTGCTATTTAGTATATTTTTCTCTAATTGTGCATGTTTTTGTTGTTTTGTGAGGCTTTGTTGCCGTTTGTCATGTTTTTGGATTCCTTTTGTGTATTTTTGTTGTAATTTTGTTTATTTTACTCATATTCTGCATGTCTTTATTGTTTTTTAGAGTCAGTTTGTGCATTTTTGTCTGGTTTTGTTGTATGTTTTGATTCATATTGTGTATTTCTGTTGTAATTTTGTACATTTTCTCTCATTTTGCATGTTCTTGTTTTGTGTGTTTTTGTAGCCATTTTGTGTATTTTTGTATATTTTACTCACATTTTTGCATGTTTTTGTTGTTTTGTGTGGCTTTGTTTTCTTTTGTTGTATTTTTGTATTCATTTTGTGTATTTTTGTTGTAATTTTGCATATTTTCTCTAGTTTGCATTTGTTTGTTTTGTGTATTTTTGCCATTTTGTTGGGGGGGGGGGGGGGGGGGGGGGGGTCACAGGTCGAGAGGGATAAAAAGATAAAGAAGCTCGTCCACTCTGTTGATATTTCAAAGCTAACAGCGTTTATAATGTTATTCCAGGGATCGTTAGTGTTTTAATAGTGTTTGTATTATTAATATTACACATATTCTGACTCGAGGAGGTGTCCAAAGTTTTCCGCTGATGCCGATTTCGGCCGATCCGAGCACTTTTAAAAAACGATGAGCGCAGCAGTATGGAAGCTAGTGCAGTCCCTTCGGGGACTCGCTTCCACCCCTGGTGAATGAAAACACCGACTACCAGGGTCTCTAGTGGGCGGACTAGGACTCTACTCGGGGAAGATGCACGTATCTGAGCACTTTAGTAAAACCGATGTGAGACATAGTATCCAAGCGACAGACGTCCTCTGTTCCACTCCTTCTACAAGCTTTTAACTTTTGACTGTTATGTATTTTCTGTATTTACTTGATTGTTGCTGGTGTTTTAGAGTTTTTGAAAAGCGCTTATAAATAAAATGTATTATTATTATTATTATTGAGGGGACAAGAGAGATTTCCGAGTGTGAAAAGGTGCGTATGAGTTCTCACTTTTAAAAGGTACATTTACGAGGTCCACCATTCACTAACCAAGTCCATGGTTATTTTTATTAAGCTATTATTTTAATTCAATTTACAAATGTGAAGGAAGTGCACAAGATGGACAGGTGGATAAGTGAACTGGAGCTGAAAGAGTTTGAAAAGTCAGGAAAAACAGAATTATCAGCTCGTGTGCAGCATTAGCTTTAGCAGCATTAGCTTTAGCAGCTAACTCAGTCATTCTGCCACGGAGACTGGTACTATGTTTGCGCATATAATATTTCAATGAATCAACGCTCCAACGGGTAAAGTAATCAAAATCTCTGTCAGACTCTCTTCCTACACTGTCAGCCATGGAGAGTTTATCCCTCTTGACCTTTGACCTAATGCGGAAGAACTGAACCAGTACGAGAGTGTGAAAAGGCTTATTGCACCACGTCACATTAAAAATAAATAGATCCACCTTTACATGTAACAGATTATTAGACAGTATAAAATATGACACCGTCTACACATAACTCCTCACATACTAAACAAAAAGGACCCTTAGGTCTCACCTTTGTGTAAACAAGTGTCATAGAGAGATTGGAACATATTGTCATTACTTCTGGAAAAGTTAATTGTTAAAAAGATTTTGGGGTACAATTTCACAGGAACTGAGTGGAATATTTCATGCAAAGGTTAAGAGGGACCCAGGCCTTTTCATTCTCGGCCACCCCTCAAGAGAGGTGACGCTAACCCGTTTAAACTATACTGTATGTGACAAATTGCTATCATTGGCCAGAAAATGTTTTTTTTTAACTCATTCAGTGCCAGCCATTTTCAAAATGTCTGCCCCCTCAGTGCCAGCCGTTTTAGAGCATTTTGACTAATTTTTAAAGACCCACAGAATCATTTGTACTATGACAATCTGACATATGACACCAGAATCTCAAAGATTAAAGTCTCAAATTTCATCAGAGAAAATATTTCTGTTTCTAGCTTTTTGTCACAAACGTCTTTTTCTGAAAAAATCTATTAGTGACTTTGAAGCAATTTTATTTATTTTTTTGCTTTAGTGACACCTCAACATTGGCTTCCTTCTATAAAACTACAATAACAACACTGAGACTGGGCTTTTGATGGCAACATTATTATTATTTTACTATCTATGTCAGAGTTGAATGGATTTCTTACTGTATTTTGGCGTTCCTCCAAGTCTCTCCCCCCGTCATTCTCCACGCACGCAACTTCCTCCTCCTCCTCCCGAACTTGCCGAGTCTCACCGCTCGCCCCATTTTCTCGCACCATCGCCACACCCTCAATAGTCCACTTAGTTCCACACATGCTCTGGTTGAGTGTGCACTGCTGAGAACTTCAGCATCAACTCTCGTAGCGCCATTTTCTGTCTTGCAAACTTGTGATCTCTCATCCAAAGGTGCGCTGCTGCCACCTACATGTCACCAGTTGGTCACTACATCATTGTACAAGTTAGATATTCACCAGAGCTTCGTCGCACTGTCTCCTAGCAACCCCAGCCAAAAAACACAATTCAAGTCTATAGACGTGAATGGCACTCAATGAGTTAATTAACGGGATCAATGACAAACCACCTACTGTTACATTATGGTATAGGGAAATATTCAGGGCCCTCCCCCATGAAAGACTTCTCGTTACCAAGGGTAACGAGAGGTTTTTTAATGAGATGTGGGTTCTGCTGGACTACCTTCCTGTGATGAGGGGCCAGTTTTCCCTAAAATGGTCACGCCCACCTAGGATAAATCCAGAAATGTGTCCTGTTGTACAGTACTGTGAAAATGAAGAATGGGACATTTTCTTGCTAAGAATGGATGGATGACTGTGTGTATATATATATATATATATATATATACTGTATATATATATATTGTTTTTCTTCCCTTTTCTTTTATCTATCTCTCTTATTGACATGATGGCTAATTGTTTTACTCGTTTAACTTGTGTTTATGTCAAAAATCAATAAAAATATGTTACAAAAAATAAATAAATAAATAAATAAATCTGTCATTAGCATTCACTTTACTGCAGTAGGTTAGCTAGTTAGCACACAAAACAAATCAAGTGCTAAAAACTTTTGAGCTCAAAGTAACCTTCTTTGTTAGTCAATAGTCGTACAGCTGGTTAGCCACAATGAATGGTGGCTCATGCTACAAGTTTAATGATGCTAAAGCAAAACAGAAGCTGCCACTGTGGGAAACTCGGGGGAAATCACGTGAATAGTAACATTTTTTCTCTTTGTTTTCGTTCTCAAAGTAAATAAATCAGAGGGAACATTAAGGAACAGCCCATTGGAGGATGTTCTCTTTTTAAAGGAATCTATCCTGGGAGTATCACAGCACTAACACTTACTGTACACACACCATCTAGGACACAGAGTGGAGACGTATCCCCTGGATGTTCCTCTCTGTGTTTGTAGTGCTGACACAAGTAGATTTTTATCATGAAAGATACGCTGTGAATTCCGGTTCCTATGCTGTACACGGCCTTTATTTGGAGCTTTTATGAGATTCTGCCAAAATCTAAGCAAATTGAAACTTGATTTCTGCAGTCTCAGTGGTTAGAATATCTGTCAACCTGTTGGACTTCATTTGGTTCATTTAAATACTCATTTTGCTCATTTATGATCCATGTGTCGATGATCTACTGCATAATTAGAAAGATGTGGAACGAGGTTTTCTTTTAATAAATGAACACTTTGCTAATAGTCTGGCAGGAGTTTAACAGAATCCTGATTTCACTTCAAAGTACAAAGTCCTCTCTCTCTTTTTTTTTTTTTTCTGCGGTGCCCTGAAAAGAATCCAGGATAAAGCCTGTAATACCTGCAGAAGGGAACCAGCCTCCAGAGGAAAAGACTGCAAAGCCTCTCCCTCGCTGGAGGAACAAAGAAAGTGTCCTCGTTGGTCACCAGTTTTACATTCTCACTTTGTTTCACACCCATTGGATCATTCCATATATTTATTTAAAAAAAGCCAACAATATGTGATTCAGTGGTTTTCAGCCTTTGATAAAACCCAGCAGCACATTGATTAAATAACATTTTACTGCTAAACTAGCAATTAAACTAGCATTTTACTGCTAAAATAACATTTTACTGCTAATAACATTTTACTGCTAAACTCACATTTTACTGCTAAACTAGGAATTAAACTCACATTTTACTGCTCATAACATTTTACTGCTAAACTCACATTTTACTGCTAAACTAGCAATTAAACTAGCATTTTACTCTTAAAATATTCTTTTACTACTAAAATAAAATTCACCTTTTACTGATCGCCACATTGTAAACAAACATTGCAACATATCATATTGCATTAGGTTGGATATATGAACAGGCAGTTCCAATTTTGTGCAGTCCCCAATGTAAACACATAAACTGACATCAAAAACACACAAAATTGCTGCAAGAAAACACACAAAGCTGCAAAAACACACAAAATGACCCCAAAAAACATGAAAATATTCCAAAAAAGACACAAAACAATTACAGAAATACACAAAATTACGGTTGTCCCTCACTATAACGCGGTTCCCCTTTTGCTTCTGCGTTCACACCAAATGCGTCTTCTGCTGCACAAAATCTTCCACAAGTTTTGCAGGATCAAAAAATTTCTCCATTAGCTTCATATGCGAGTTTGAAGCGAAGCCCCGCCCACCAGGGACACATCTAACTCTTTGAGTTTCACTTTCTGCTGAAGCGAGGAGCTGTGCTCCTTTTTCTCCTCTCATAAACATAAACCACCAGTGAAAAAAGCCGGTGTGATTAGCGGCTAATGCTAACCTAGCTCAGTGCTACAGAGAGAACTTTTACCTGCTACTACCACCTCCTCGCTGATTCTCCTCCACGCCTAATCCTTCCTAGTCCGGTCCTGGTTATAAAGGCCATGTCATACAGCTCCAGGTGGTCACACACAGCTTCTACTCCATGGTTGAATGGGTGAACAGACCGGTGTCCGTGTCGACGGCCTGACGTCATCGCCAACAAATACTCTGATCGCTAGCAGTGCTGTATGTTTGAAAACAGGTTTATGTTTTAAAATCTACCAAGGTTTGAACTTTGATAGAGTTTAAACAAGAGAGAAATGTACATTCCTGCCTGATAAAAGTGTACAAAGTGTGTGGTGAGGGGTTTTACGGCCTTAAAATATGTCTAATAATTGTAAAAAATAAAGCTGACTACTTCGCGGAATTCACCTATTGCGGGTTATTTTTAGAACATAACCTCCCCGATCAACGAGGGACTACTGTACTACAAAAACTGTACTGTTTTCAGAACTTTCAAAGTAAAGGTGGAGAATCAACAGAGATATTTAGCCTCAGTGTGATTCAGGTTTTTGTCGTTGTGGGTTCCAAATGTATACTTATAGTACATAGTAGACAGTATATACTCATTGAGTTCGTAGTGGATAGTACAGACTAGGACACAACATGTCAAAGGTCTCAACTGTAGACAAAATGTAGACATGCTAATATTGCTGAATAAGAACAAGTTCATGTGTTAAATCTGAGTTGTGTCGACTGTTCTAGTTTGAGGTTTGGAAAGTTCATGCATTGATAGAATTATTTGTTTGAAGAACGTGTCTGTTCTATATGCATATACTTTTTGCACTTTAAACATTTTAAAAGTTTTTTAATTCTTTATCCTATTGAGTTGGAAAGGTCACACCCAGAGTCAGTATGTACGTCTGCTCAGAGACAAACTCATAAAGATATTTTTCAAACTGCAATTCTTTTTGTGCTTTGTTTCCCTTTCCAATAACATTGTATCGTATTGTATTGTCCCACCCTAGTGATCCTCCTGGTCATTTACCATGCATAGGTTTTCTTTCCTCCTGAGGCAGACGTCATCAGTAGTAGATTATAGTGAGCAGAGGAAGTGAAGCTGCTGTTCTCAGCCCCATAACGTTTAAAAAAAAAGCTGAGGAGTCTTCTGCTGTATGTGCCTCTTCCTGCCTCCGTTTTTACTTTCCTTACTCTTTGAAAGTGGATTTCATGTGACGTGACAGAGTTGTGGAAGCCATGGGCGGAGGTGTTACAAATGCTCTGTCACAACACTAAACATGGCAGGAAGCGAGCGCCTCGACAGCTCTCGGCTGGGAAAGCGCCTCTGCCTGTTTGACTTTAGCCTTTATGTCTCTGTTTCAGCTCCTGTGTCTGCTGCGCTCATCCTGGCCTACTTTAGTTACTGGAAAGAGCAAAACATCGAGGAGGAAAAGGCAAGCTTTGGATACCGAAGGGACAAATTCCTGGTTGAAATGATGCGTGCTAACAAACAATAAGGCTGAATGACTTTGTGGGTCTGAAATAAATAAATAAAAAGATTTTATCTGACGCTCTGTGCAGTGGAAAGCAGACTGAGATCCCTAAAGTCAACATCACCTAAACAGGCCTTTTATTTCACAGTAACTATGGTGTCACTGGAGCAGGAAATTTAAAATAAAAACTAGCTAATGTGTATCAGGGAGATGATCAAACTTTCACTGAATCCTGCAGAGATCTCATATGAGCAGCACACAACATCCATCCATCCATCCATCTTCTCCCGCTTAGCCGTTTCCGGGTCGCGGGGGCAGCATCCTCAGTAGGGAGGCCCAGACTTCCCTCTCCCCGGCCACTTCCTCCAGCTCTTCCGGGGGGACCCCGAGACGTTACCAGGCCAGCCAAGAGACATAGTCTCTCCAGCGTGTCCTGGGTCTTCCCCGGGGCCTCCTTCCGGAGGGACGTGCCCTGAACGCCTCACTAGGGAGGCGTTCAGGGGGCATCCTAATTAGGGGCCCGAGCCACCTCATCTGGCTCTTCTCGATGCGGAGGAGCAGCGACTCTACTTTGAGCCCCTCCCGAATGACTGAGCTTCTCACTCTATCTCTAAGGGAGAGCCCAGCCACCCTACGGAGGAAACTCATTTCGGCCGCTTGTACCCGTGATCTTGTTCTTTCGGTCATGACCCAAAGTTCATGACCATAGGTGAGGGTTGGAACGTAGACCGACCTGTAAATCGAGAGCTTTGCTTTTTGGCTCAGCTCCCTTTTCACAATGACGGACTGGTGCAGACTCTGCATCACTGCAGACGCCGCACCAATCCGCCTGTCGATCTCTCGCTCCATCCTTCCCTCACTCGTGAACAAGACCCCGAGGTACTTGAACTCCTCCACCTGGGGCAGAACCTCATCTCCAACCCGGAGAAGGCACTCCACCTTTTTCCGGTCGAGAACCATGGACTCGGATTTGGAGGTGCTGATTCTCATTCCGGCCGCTTCACACTCGGCTGCGAACCGATCCAGTGAGAGTTGAAGGTCACGGTATGTTGGAGCCAACAGGACCACATCATCTGCAAAAAGCAGTGATGCAATACTGAGGCCCCCGAACCGGACCCCCTCAACGCCCTGACTGCGCCTAGAAATTCTGTCCATAAAAGTTATGAACAGAATCGGTGACAAAGGGCAGCCCTGGCGGAGTCCAACCCTCACCGGAAACGATTTCGACTTACTGCCGGCAATGCGGACCAGACTCTGACTCCGGTCATACAGGGAACGAACAGCTCCTATCAGGAGGTTCGATACCCCATACTCCCGGAGGACCCCCCACAGGAATCCCCGAGGGACACGGTCAAATGCCTTTTCCAGGTCCACAAAACACATGTGGACTGGTTGGGCAAATTCCCATGACCCCTCAAGGACCCTGCTGAGGGTGTAGAGCTGGTCCACAGTTCCGCGGCCAGGACGAAAACCACATTGCTCCTCCTGAATCCGAGGTTCAACTATACGGCGGACCCTCCTCTCCAGTACCCCTGAATAGACCTTACTGGGGAGGCTGAGGAGTGTGATCCCTCTATAATTGGAACACACCCTCCGGTCCCCCTTCTTAAAAAGGGGGACCACCACCCCGGTCTGCCAATCCAGAGGCACTGCCCCCGATGTCCACGCGATGTTGCAGAGTCGTGTCAGCCATGACAGCCCCACAACATCCAGGGCCTTGAGGAACTCCGGGCGGATCTCATCCACCCCCGGAGCCCTGCCACCGAGGAGCTTTTTAACCACCTTGGCAACTTCAGCCCCAGAGATAGGAGAGCCCACTCTCGGGTCCCTGGGCCCTGCTTCCTGATTGGAAGGCGTGTCGGTGGGATTGACAACACGTGTATTTTTAAGACTAACCAATGCTTTCGATGATGATTTTATCTCATGATTTAAAGAGTAATAAAAAAATAACTAGAATATTTGCATTTCCTGAAGAAAATGCAGTGAGGATGCAGGTGCTGGCCCGCATCATTGAACACTGCATTAGCATTAACATTAGCACTAACTAGCATTAGCTAAAATTAGCATTAGCCTAGTATTAGCATTTGCTCGCATTAAACTAACATTAGCATTAACTAGCATTAACCTAATATTACTCTAGCAATAACATTTGCTAGCATTTGCCTAATATTAGCATTAGCTATCATTAGCATTAACATTACCAATAGCTAGCATTATCATTACCTAACTTTAGCATTAACCTAGCATTAACATTAGCCTAATAATAATCTAGCAATAACATTTGCTAGCATTTGCCTAATATTAGCATTAGCTATCATTAGCATTAACATTACCAATAGCTAGTATTAGCATTACCTAACTTTAGCATTAACCTAGCATTAACATTAGCCTAATAATAATCTAGCAATAACATTTGCTAGCATTTGCCTAATATTAGCATTAGCTATCATTAGCATTAACATTACCATTAGCTAGCATTAACATTACCTAACATTAGCATTAACTTAGCATTAACATTAGCCTAATAATAATCTAGCAATAACAGTCTCTAGCATTTGCCTAGCTACAAATGCAAGCTAATGCTACAATCATTTATCCACTGACTTTGTTAATTTGTTACTCATGGATTTATTCATTTTGGCTCTGAACCCTGTCATCTTGTCCAGAGTGGATTGGAGACACTGTCTGCTCCCACTAGGACCATTGTCCCTGCTAGCTGCTACATGTTTAGCATTGAGGCGCTAGCTGAGGCTAGCAGAGCTCCATCGATCCACAAACTCTTCTCTAACAATTAGCACACAACTAGACTTTAGTTTTTCCCACCTGCGATTTTATTTTAACTCAGGTTCTCCTGTTTCTTGTGTTGTGGTATGTGCATCAGTATTATGGGTAAACCGGGAACTCGTGCTATGAGAAAAGTTCCACCCTGTTAACAAAAGACATTAACTGCTTCATTTTTCTGTAATTAATTAATCACATCTAACGCAATAAAGTCCCAGCCTTAGTATTTTTGTTTAGTTTTCTTACTTTGGCTATTATTACTGTTGTTTATATTACCATTGTTGCTAAGGAGGTTATTTATTACTGCTGTTATTGTTAAATTTGTCACTGCTGTTGTGATTTTGATTGATTGTTTTTTTTTTTTCTATCTCTTTTTAACATCCTTTGAATATAATTGATTGTCGATTGATCGTCGTTGTTTGTCCACCTTTATGTAATAGAAAACCATTACAATTCAAAAATGTGTGTGTGTGTGTGTGTGTTGTTCCAAACTGAACCATTGGAGGAAACTCTTGGCAGACTGAATGAACAGACGTGCCAAACCTCCTCCCGTCCTCATCTTCCTAATGGGAATGTCGCAGCCAATATAGTGGGATTATTACACCTCCCAAATAACAATTAGCACCTGAAAATATACTGATTGCAAATATTAAATGTCAATTAACCTCTGGAGACTCCACTGTGTGCGTGCATAAAGCAGATGTTGCTACGCCAGTACACAAACCATAATATGCTCATATTGATTAGTTGTTTTCTAATTAAAATATAAATTAGTGCTTAATTGTTGACACAACATGATTTTCAAGCAGGCAATAAAATATAATATGTATCTACTGCCTTTTCCTCAGCCAGACAAGCTGAAAGAGAAAACAACCAACCACAATTGTTTGTTTTTAATTTATTCAATTCTTGTATCCAACATTTATTTTTTAAGCATTTTAGGGATGAAGAGGTGAATTTACTCAGCTTTGGGGCCCCCTAGTGGCTAATGGGACCTTATGCAATTGCACATTGCCAAAAACGGCAATGGAAAAATCACATAAAATTACATAAAGAAAAAAACAAAATGCTTTCAAAAAACGTAATTCACGTTCTGAAATGAAAAAAATCAATTCTCTCTCTCTTTTCATTTAAAATCAGGCCCCAACATGACACAGACAAGCCTCACATGCATGTTTTGGGGACAATATCACACATTTAAGGAAAAAGTGTGAGAAACTAATAAATATATCCAATTCCACCCATAATCCCATTGAAAATCTCTCTCTAGGTGTTACGGTTCGACGAGAGATTATGTCATCCTGCGACTGAAAATAAATGCAGAACTTCATCTGAAGTGTTTTTAATGTGTTGGTTCAAATTATTATGACTGCATTTAAATGTAAAAAATGCTCTGGTACAAAGACAGGTTTAGCTGATGATGTATTAGTTGAACTGGTGATCAGTTTACCTGGTGACACGTCACAGCAGAAACATCAACAATTACACACTGTGCAGTGATTCAATGGTTGGAGGTAATTAAAGGTGCAGTCCGCAACTCTCAGATCCCTCTCTCTACTCCCTCCCCGCTGGTCTCTTGCCGTGCCTCCAAACTTTCCAAAGTCCCTCCCTCAGAGGAACTAACAAGCTAACGTTAGCCAGACAGCAACATCACAGTAATATAACATGCTCTGTTAAAAGCTTCTCTCTCAATGTGCACACACCTCAGCAGCAGCAACAACAACTTAGTGTCACTTACAGCAGCCATACGGAGGCTGTTGCGCACACACAAACAACACATGCACCACAGAGTTCTAGTGTAACAATTACAAATCAAACGTCACTAATTCCATCTTCTACTCCTCCAGACCATACACTGTAAAAAAGACGGCGTTCTACCTGCTCTGATTGGTTCTTTTTGCTCAGTCGCGGTGCATTCTGGCAATCTGCCAAAGGCTGCAGGAGCAGCAGGGGGGCGGGGCTCAATGAGCCTGTTTTTATTCACACAAACTACTAGTTTGATGTAAAGCTGTCCTTACATAGTGACAGCTTTAGCAAATATGACAAAAAGTCACTATTATAACAGTTGCAGACTGCACCTTTAAAGGTTTTTGTAAAAAAATGTTGGGATCAAATCACACATTTCTATGGGATTTTTCCTGTTAAACGAGTGGCTAAGGGTTAGCAGTGTGGCTAATGGACAATGTTAGCACTGTCGATGTAATTTCAGTGTCTCTGAAGCATTTAACATGCAAAATTAAAAACAGTAGTTTACTCTATTAACCCTATTTAGCATGTTTGGTATTGATATGTTTTTACAGAACTCTCTCCTGGTCAGGTCTGGTCATACTGCCCTATGTAGGCCAGATATCATCGTACACTGATAGCATTCAACAAGGGCTCCGCTATGTTTTTACTACCGCAATCAACAACATACATAACACTGAGAGCACTGAACAGCAGCAGATTAACTTTATCTCAGACTGGTCTGTTCCCCAAAACCCTTGGCCCAAATAACCCGTGTCCACATCTGACCAGCAACCCTAAAGCTTGACTCCGTCTCATTTATCCAAAACCACCACAACAGTTGGGGGCTCGTCCGGGATCTAAATACATCACATAATGAGGTAAGTGCAAACGTTTCCTTCTTCACATTTCAGATGGAAATCAGTGCCTTGCCTGTTAAATGATTGACTAGATAAAGAACTTGTTAAAATATTAATTTGTGGTGGTGAAATTGTGGAAAAATTAAAAAAAAATAAATAAACATAAGTGATGTAAAGCAATCAATGATGAGGAGTCCAAATGTATGTCTTGTTGCGGGAATTTTACTATAATCTAAACATAACTGTCTCTAGTGATTCATGCATATTTGTGTTAAAATTATAGGTTGTTTTTTAACAAAGAGATTCAGATTCTGATTCAGATTACTTTATTTATCCTTTAGGGGCAATTCAGTTTCAGTTACATCCCGTCCAAGAAACATAAAAAGAGAATCACATATAACATGGGAGGACAGGAGCGGGAGAACTGTGGGTCGCCACAAGGGCAGCGCCCCATATTCAGATTTAGGGTAGAGAAAAGGAAAGGATTGCCAGTCGCTGTGGGGTGCGCGTGTGCAGCCTCTTGTGGGCACTTCACCCGCCCCTCCTGTAGCTTGCGGGGAGGCCAACAAAGGAGTTGAAATATAATCCCTTCACTCCATTCTGATACAGTCAGATGACGTGTGACGACCTTGAGTAGATCTGGTTCAGAAAACAAAGTTCCAAGTGGTGGTGTGGGAGAGGAGGAGGAGAACATCCTGCACAACATCCTGGTGAGTAGATGGGACAGCCTTGAACGGCTGGCTGTGGGAGCCAATGATGATAAGCCATTTGTTTTCGATAGCTTGGATCCTGGTCTTCAGCAGTAATCCAATAAGGTGGCCTTTTAACTAGCAAGCCGAGCATTCAACTTCTCCAAGTTGGATTAAATTTCGCGTAAACATTCCAAAGTAGCCTCTGCTTACTTTTGAGTTCGTTCATCACCTGAGTCTGAGTATTAAAAGCCCTGCTCCATCCATCAGAAATGACTGGCAGCCTTCCCAAAACAGCTGGCAATGTAATACGGACTGTGCGATAATTCAGAAAGCTGCCAGCTCCAATCAGCAGCATGCCTGCTACCATAATTCCAATCATAGATGTCTTCCACGTCCTCACTTGGACAGGCGGGCTCACCACAGCCCATTCTTTCTGCATTGAGAGACCAACTGATCAATTCCATAATTCTGGTTTGGATAGAGATGCAAAGAGAGGCTCCTATTCCATTCACACGACCAGACAAAACAAAGCAGCAGCAAGGACAGATAAGGCTGGGAGAATGCGATCGCCTTCGTCAAGGAGCAGAAGAAAATGGATTGAGGGGATTGATATGTACTTACAGAACTTTCTCCTGGTCAGACTGCCCTAAGCAGGTCAGACACCATTGTACACTGATAGCACACACCAAGGTCTCTGCCTGAGGAGGCTCCGCTCTGTTTTGACTACTGACATCAGCAACACACATAACACTGAACAGCAGCAGATTCACTGACACACACACTGAAAGCTTGTTTACCTACAAAGTCTGTTCCCCAAAACGTTTGGACCAAATAAACCCTGAGTCAGCATCTGAATACAATGCTAAAGTGACACAGAAATGGTTCAACCCTAAGCCTCTATTAAGCAATGTTACCCATTACCCTTTTCATTTATTTACAAGCTCATAATTAGTGACTTCTAAACCTACTTTCCTATATTCTTACTTTGGGATTCAGTGTTACAGAGAGGACTGTAAAAAGGTTGTGTTTGCTTGTGTTAAAAAATGGATTGGAGGAAGAAAAAAAGCTGGTAGAAGATCACACATCTGCTCAGTTGTCCCTGTTACTGTCTGGTGCAGCAGTGCCTGGTGTGTACCTGACAGACTTTATTTAGAAACGTGTGAAGGAGCTGCAGCAGAGGCAAAGGTGCTGAGACTTCACTTTGAAATCAGCATTAATTGACAATTCCTTCCTCAGGCTTTGAGTCTCTGAAACATTAAAACATGCTGTAAAAACCAGAGATGACTATGACTTTTTTTTAAAAATGGGGAAAACAAAAGGTGTGAATGTTGAAATGTTGCAGAGGAAAACGTGTTACATGGTGAGCCTTTGTGTTGAAACCTGAAGCTCTGTTCAGTGGGAGCTTTCTAACACTGACTGTGATCAGCTGCCATGCTGGTTCTCAATAATTCAGGTTGGTTTGTTTCACACCTCACACGAAAATTCAGCTTTTACTGGTAGGTGTACCATCAACAAATGAGCAGATGACTCATGTCATCATTTAGACCAGGGGTTCTCAACCTAGGGGGCGCAAGACACTGGAAGGGAGTCACCAGATGCCTCCAAGAAACTAGAAGTTTTGCTTACTTTTACCCTTTGTCAGCAACTACACAAAATTTGCATATTCTAACCTATTTTCATTTTATTTTCTCTTGCCTTTTTTTGCTCCTTTTAATGCTTATTTGCTACATTACTCCAATTTCTGACACTTCTCCATCAAACTTTTCCACCTAATGTTACACATGGGCGACGTGGATCAGGAGGTAGTGGGTCGTCTTCTGATCGAAAGGTTGGGGGTTCGATCCCAGTACCTGACTATGTGTCGAAGTGTCCTTGGGCAAGACACTGAACCCTAAGTTGCTCCCAGTGGTCTACTAGCGCCTTGCATGGCAGACCTGTCCCACTGGTGTGTGAATGTGAGAGTGATTGAGTGAATGAGCTGATATGTAAAGCGCTTTGAGACTGCTTCAGTGTGGTGATAAAGCACTATATAAATCAAGTCCATTTACCATTTACATGTTGATCCATTATTGTCACTTTTAACCTCTTTTTTACCATATGTCATGCCTATTTTTGCCAATTTAACCACATTCAAGAATTGTCATGCCCATTTCCTGAGCATCTTCTGCTACTATTTTCAAGTTATTTACAAATAAAACAAACCAATTCACCTAACAAAATCATCAATTTAAGTTAGGGTACTTTTAACATTTTTAATTTAACATTTACCAAGAATTAAAATTTATGTAAGCAACTAGTTCCAAGTACAATTCATATCAAACAAAAAGGCTTACATGCAAAACTTCATTATTTTAGTCACACAGTTTTTACTTTGTTTAACAAAGCAAAATTACTTTTTTCCACCTTATGTCACATTTGTTGATCCATTATTGTCACTTTTAAACTCTTTTCACCATATTTCATCCTTATTTTTGCCAATTTAACCACATTCACAATATGGAATGCTCATTATTTTTTTTTTTTGCAACTTTTAACCAATTTCTGTGTTTTTTTTAAATCTCATTTTGCCTAATTTTCAACATTTTTGGTCACTTTTAACTCATTTGATTTTAGATTAAAACAAGGATTTCCATCTTTTAGATGACTATAATAATCATAAACGTTCCTGGATAACAGTGGATATTATTCAGATGAATAAATAAATGTGTTTATCACAGATTCATAGAACAATAGACCATCATTTTGCTGACTTTATGGATGGACCCCAAAAATCTCTCCCCTTTATTCCCCCTTATTGTCTCCATATGACTGTTCTTCAATGTTCATGTCTGTGTTCAACCACCTTCAGCTACAGTGGGGGTCCCCGCTCTCTGGAACCTTTATTTTGGGGGTCTGGGGCCGAAAAGGTTGAGAACCACTGGTTTAGACGTCACTGTTCGCTGATCGCTCAATAGCCTCCACTAACGCTGTGGTTTCTGCTTCAATGATGCTTTAATGTTAATGTAAAAACCCCTTAAGGGTTGTTCTGTTATTCTACATCACATGTCTCAAACTCATGGCCCGGGGGCCAAATCTGGCCCTTTGGATCATCCAATTCCGTCAACAGGAGAAAGTAAAAAATAAACGTGAATCATTGTGTAAATGAAACTCAACAATATTTGCGGCGTTCATGTTACTGCCTGTGTTCTCGTTGTTTACAGAAAGATGTCCACCCCAACCAGTGATGTCACACAAGAAATAAAATAAACTAAGATTTTCATCAGACCTGCTTTTACAAACACACAAGTGACAACCAAACATAAATGCCTTACTATAATTAATCAAAAGTATATCTATTTGTTAGTGTTTCAGATCCTCTTTCAAACACATTTTATTAGCATTAAAGCATGATTGCATAAGTCACATTTCAGTGATCTTTAGTAACAAACAGAGACAGAATGACGCACATTTCACATTATAGAGTTCATAAATATGACAGGTTGTCCTCTCAATGCATACAGTATGTGTCAAAGTCAAGGCCTGGGGGCCAAATTCGGCCCTTTAGAGCATCCAATTCAGCCTGCAAGAGACAATAAAAATGATCTATTGAATAAATGACCAAATAAGGGTTAGAGTTAACTCTACAATTCTTTTAAGGGCTTTCAGTTTTCCTTTGTTTATATCACATGAACGCAGTCACTTTTAATTGCAAATTGTGGAAAGAACTACATTTTTCCACACAATTCCAAAAAATTACTCTGAATTATACAAAAATTGGTTACAAAATCAAGAATATTTTAAGATCCTACAGGGACTGATATTAAAAACTAGGGCACAATTGATGTTGAAATTGTTATTTTTCTTCCACTAAAAGCTGCAGCCCAAATGTGATCAAACTGGTCCATATTTGGCCCCTGAACTAAAATGAGTTTGTCACCCCTATGTCTTAATGCGACTGCGCATGTGTCAAACTCAAGGCCCGGGGGCCAAATCTGACCCTTTTTGTATTTATTTATTAATATTATTTATTATTTTTATTTATTGTTATTTTTTTCCAATTTCAACTTTATTATTTTTCTTTAATATCAATATAATCATAATATATTAGTATTAATAATGCAGTATAAATAATACAAATGTTTACTATAATATTATTTATTATATTTATAATTTTTATTGTCTTGAAGGCAACATAATTCTAATTTAAAAAGATGAAATAAAATGACTTGCATTGAATATTCAGTTGTGTTATGTTCTACTTTTGGAAAATCATTAACACGTATGAGTGAGGGGGTACTCATGGTATGACAAAAAGGGCTACACAAGACAAGAAAGGTTGGGAACCACTGCTTTAGAGCATTAGATTTGGCCTGCTAAAGAAAGCAATAATAATTAAAGAAACATGACACATTTTCTAAATGGCCAGCTCATTTAGCTGTAGATATCTCAGCCCATCCAAATACAAACATTTTATTAAAATCCACAATATTTGCAGAGCTCAGTTTTCCAGTTCTTACATCACAAGTCATTTTTAATCTGAAATTGTTGAAAAAACTCTAAATTTTTAAAAAATTTGGCAAATTTTCCTTAAACAATTTCACAAAATTTCTCCATATTCCTGAAATCAAGTTAATGTAAGTCATGCAGGGACTGATATACTCACATACTTTATCATTTATACACCAAATATACGTGAAAATGCAAACCATGGCACTTGAATGTGAAATTTTATCATTTAAAGTCAAACTGGTCTGTATTTGGCCCCTGAACTAAAATGAGTTTGACACGCCTGGATTACTGCGTCATGTACATCGTAGGTTTTATGGTTGTGTAGCAGGAAATATCAGTATTATTTTACAGAAACACATATTTATCGTAAAAAATAAAGGCTGATAAATAAAATTAAGCCACGTCAGTGTCAATGAGACGAAACCAAACTCAATCACGTTGAACTTTGATAATTGTGGCAGAAAATGTCATATGAAGCTGCCTGTCAGGTTTTTTTTCACTCAGCAACCCAAACACGAGCGGTGCACGGCTCGCTGCGTTTCCTCAGGGTGCGTCGTTCTTTCTTCTCAGGACGCAGGAAACACTAAACCATATCCTCCTGGTAATTCAGAAAGAAACCAAACGTGAGGACATCTGTCAGGGAGACGGGGCTGGGATTTCTACGCTTTGGGAGGCTGTCACTCAAACATTTACTGGGACTCTAACGGGCCTTTATGGACAGCACTGTGTGCAGAATACTCATCAAGTGAGACGATATCTTTGAAAGGAAAGTTAAACACACTGAAGCTACATTTATGGCTTTTACAGGAACAAGTGTAGCTTTTGTTTACTTTCTAATCACATCATGTTTTCAGAGGAAATAGTGAACTATTTTAAACTTAGTGAAAGATGGAGGACATGCTGCTTTAGCAGATTTATAACTCTCACAAACGGAGTGATGACAGAAGGATTGTGGAATCAAATACAAGAAAACAGAAATAATAAAAAAAAAAAGTAGAAACAAAGCAAGGGCAGAGCTGCATGGAACACTTTTTATATTCACCCCTAAATAAACCTCCATAAACACTAGGATTAGCCAATATTGTTTTAAAAGGAGTTCATTTACCTTCTGCTTCATAAGTTGTGAATTATACCGTACATTGAAATTGTGATGCATGCTGAAAGCGATCTTTACTATGACTAAAAATTAGCGCTGGGATAAAGCTTTTTTTTTAAACGATTAATCTTATTATTATTTTTTTGATGCATCGATTAATCTAACGATTCGATTTTCCAGGTCGATTTGATTCGACTCGATTGGATTATCGATTATCTCCCCATTAATTGACTAAAAGTAATTTATACATGTTGATTTACATATCTAAAATAAAAAAATCACATTAATTCCTAACATTGCAATATATGTTTATTGCTCTTCAACTCAAAATTCCAAAATAAAGTTCAAGTTAGTTAATAAAAAAGTACAAATTAATGCATTCAAAGTCAGAGGTAGCATTAAAATAAACTTTCCTTTTACCTGAAGAATTGTGTGTGTGTGTGTGTGTGTGTGTTGTCATACATTGTGTTTAATTTACAAATCAGGACGGTCTACTAGGGTATCACAGTAATATGTAAATATGCTCTTTCATCGCATGCGGCGGCTGCTGTTGTTGCCGCCGATGTCACGGCGGGTGTTTCCTCCTTGTCCCGTTGATGCGCTGCCGTCTGGTCACACCCGGGATAAATGATGAGGGTTACGGGGAACAGCTACCTACGACGAACGAGTGCGTGTCTTTTCTGCCTTGCACTTTTGAAACTCGGATGAGCCACTTACGTTAGTTATTCTCCGGCGCCGCCATCTTTATTTTGGTCAGACGACGCATCGGCGCGCATATTTTGCGTCGATGTATTTTTTGCGTGTCCGTCAACAATTAAGGCGACGCGTTGTCCCGGCCTGACTAAAAATGTTTTTTTTTTTTTTTTTTACTTGTTGACTTAAAACTGTTCACATCAAACTGAAAGCTTTCAAAATTCATCATTATGAGGCACTGCTGGGATTAATGGTTTCTTTGGTCTGTATTCATCGTACCACTAGCAAGCAGCAGTTAAAGTTGCTGGAGATGTTTATTTTTCATTTTTAAATTCAAATAAAGACATAGTATATGCCTCATAGAAAAAAAAAGATGTAAGAGGTTGAAAGTTTACTTTGATCTCCACAAACACGGTTATTGACACTGTTGGAAAAGTTTCCTGCAATGCATTGTGGGATGTGGAGCCCTGTAGACGCATGCATAGAATTGTTTTATACTTCATTCTTATTGTGATTATTTGTTTTGCGTTTGCAGCTAAAACTCTGCATAAAGGACTTTCCAACACATTTCTGACGTTTTCAGTGAAAGTTTCAGCAAAACAATGATGAATGTTCATTTTGGGGTTTACACAGAAAGTTCTGGAGAAATCGAATGTCTGGTGAAGTGAGATGTAATCAACAACAAACTAGAAGAAAAATGAGTCATTGTCCTTCAGAAATAAATAATCAGGGTAATGAAGCTGAAGTCAAAATAGCTGCTGCCCACTTCAGCACCATGGACAGTGACAGAGTGGGTCATGGCCTGATTTACACAGAAAATTAAACTTCTCGTGGAGTGATGTGACATTACTGGGAATTCTGGGAACAATCTAGTACAGTATGCATGGTGGGCACACTAGTCATACTCAACTGTCCCATGATGCATTGTAAGCAGAATGTAAAATGGTCCTGGGATCAGCTTCAAGCTAAAAATCATTATTTATTCATTTTTTTAAACTCTTTTGTGAATAGGGCTCTTGTTTTGAAGTGAACAGGAAGTTTAGTCAGTAACACAATGCATGGAGGGTCTCTGAGAATAGAATAGACCTTTATTGATCCCCCAAAGGGAAAATTCACATGTTGCAGCAACACCATAGAATAGCACACAATAAGAACAAATTAAATACCAACATAGGATAATAGTGCAAATATACGACTGTGGAACAGACATAAATTATATTTCAAAAATAAAAGATAAATACAATTAAAAAAACAAACAAAAAAACAACATTAAAAAAAATCTTTTTATGGATCAAATGAGCACATGTTGATATTCTCACTTCACATGTTTTCAGAACTTTCAAAGGTGGAGAATTAACAGAGATATTTAGTCCTCGTAGATTCCAAATGCATCGTGGGAAACTTGGAAGTATACTTCAGTGGGAACGCTCATGATCCTAATCATATTATAATATATAGCAGGCATCGGCAACTTTTATCACAGCGGGGCTGCAAAAATGTAATTTTATGATCTCAGAGTGACATGATCAACATTTATGTCAGCATTTAGAATCATGATCAATGAGCAGCAATAGAGAAAAGAACCAAGGGTTTGTGTTTTTGTGTTTTTGTATGTTGTATAAGTCATTTGTGTATATAAGAAAAATAATAATAATAAAGTAAGAAAAAAAATTAAGAAAAGTGTTTTTTATAAAAACAACAAAGAAAAAATAAATAAATAACAAAACAAAAAATAAAGCAAAGTTATTTTGTGTATAAAGAAAAATTTAAAAAATGAGAATGTGTTTTGGATTACATTTTAATATTTCTGTTTTTTGTTGTGCTTTTTTCCAAAATTTGTTTTTTGGGGTTTTGTGCATTTTTGTAATTTTCTGCTTTTTTCTTCTGGGGCTGCAAAAAATAAGACCTATATCTGATATATAGTACATACTCATTGAGTTTGTAATGGATAATACATTAGTGTGACATTTACAACACAGCCTATTACAGTCTAAATCTGATTAAAAAATAATATCAGGGCAAAGATATGCTAATATTACCAGCTAATGCATTTCCAGCAGGATTTTTTTTAGGTTTTAGCTTCTGTCCTGAGACACTTCCGAAGCCTTCTGCCATAAACTGTTTAATTTACCAAAAGTCTTGCACAGGGACAATGTAAAAGCTTCAATACCTGTGTTGCAAACAGCTAAATGCTAAGTGAGTCTCTCTCATTGCATTGAATTACCACAGTCAGATGAAACCTTTTAATTCTGCACACCTGAAAGCATCTATAAAGGAATCTATAAATGCAGCCTAACAAGGGTAAACAGTGATGAGGCAAAGCCTGTAAACAGCATCCTCCATATGCCAGCCTCCTCCTACACTTCCCAGTAGGCCCCGCCCTCCCAGTGCAGACCTACTGCCAACATATCCCTGGCAGAAATTCTTCTGTAAGGTAACGGTCTAACACCTTCGCTAAAAGGAGGGAAGCTGATTTTTATTCTGTTTTGATCTGAAATAACGCCTCACTTAAGCTATAGCTGTATATAAAAGCAGTGTGAACTCAACAATTCCCTTTACCATCTCATTTTCTGTTAGTGCACACATGAATTCAAAATGTGACTGTGTGAAAATCCACCCGTTTGAAACAGAACAGCCCTACAACTTTTGCACAAAGAAGATCCAAAGGTAAAATCCAGTGGGCTGGCACAGCGAGTGGCTTACTCGGCGTTCTTATCTCTTGGCAGAGCAAAGTGAATTTGTTCAGTGCCACATGGCACACGGATACACACAGCGAGAGGCATGCCCACACACACAAATACACGCTGGCTTTCATGCTCCATTCCCCCCTAAAAGACTTCTGTAGGTTCAAAGGGAACAAGAAGCAATGAATCCCAGGCCTCAGCCAAGTTTAAAATTAGCATGAGAAGAGATGGTGAGGCAGGTCCAAGGCTCAGCGTTCTGTCATGCATCGTAATAATGGATAATCAATAGAATGATATGATATGATATCTTTGGAAAAACTGAATAAATGTCATTTGAAAATAAACGCTGGACATACTGTACGTAAGTGAGTAAGTAAGTAAGTAGTTTATTTACATACCTAACATGTAACGCTCGTAACGTAATACATACATACTTATCCTGGGTCTGAATTTTTCAACTCAATGGGAGTAAAAAGTAAGGTTGAAATGCTACAAGGAGGCTGCACAGTAACCTCAGCATCACTTTAGTCAAATAGCTTTATTTCTAATAAGAAATCATCATCTCCAGCAGCTTTAATGGTAAACATCGAGGCTTTACTGAGTTCATGCCCTCAACCCTCCTATAGATTAGGCAACTATAGACAATGATGCACAATACAGGCAACATTCAATATGTCTGATGATGGCTCCTAATGACAACCTGACACAGGATAAATGGAGGAGTTATAACCACTTCAAAGAAATCTATCAAATCATTCATCATCCCACATCCAACACTTGTAGAAGCTGTAATTAATGACCCAGGGTCACACTGGGTATTTGGCCTTTCAGAAATAACTGGAACCTCATCAGTCCTCTGCTGATCACGGTTGGATTTTTTTTAATCCACGGGATCATTTTATGTCGTCTGAGTCATCTTGCCTCTGGGACACCTCATTTTACCTTAGTTTCTATTAGATGGAATACTTTATGAACAAATTACAACGTGTACATCACACTGGAACGCTAATCTAGATTAATAAACCACTTTTCTTAATCATAAATGCAAAATTAGGTCCAGAATTGGCTGCAACAATTCCACCACTTCAATATTTGATGGAACTCTACGCATGTGAGAGGAAGGGAGAGACTGATGAAGAGCTGAATGGGTTGGAACCTCAAATGTACACCAGAGGGAGTACTTAGAGGAGGAGGGTATTAGGGGAGCTAATTAAGAATATTAGCGAGAGCCGAACTATTCAGATGGGACTGAAAAAAAATTGCTCAGACGTTTCCGAGCAAAAACTGAAAATGATTGCAAAGTCGGAGAGCTACTTTTTTTTTTTAACCAACCCAGAGTCAGACTGGGATTGGATTTCCAATCCTGAGCTCAACTTTAACTGTTAATCACCAAAAAATAGCACTTCTTTTCCATTTCAGTGTTTATATCAGGAAACAAATTAATTTTGGTTGCAATCAGATGATACAAAAAAAAAAAACTTAATTATCACCCTCATAATGAGCAGATGTGACCTAATGTAAAATATCATCAGTTTGTAGGAAATTCAGAAGCAAGTTTGTTTACGCAAAGCTGAGAAAAGTGTGCGTATCACACCTATCGGTAATAATAAAGTTAATCCTTTGGCAAACCATATGGTCCTGCTCCAAACTAAATCAAGGGTTGATGTTCCTTTATTATTCCCCTGACTGTTCCAACATCTGCACTAAAACTTGTGTCTGGTTTTGTTGATTTCCATTGGCTAAACTAGCATTTAACTGTGGATGACAGCTAAAATGACGCTCTGTACAGTCAACATGAAATATTACGGTAATTTCCAAGGGAAAGAGAAAAAGAGAGTAAGAGAGGACAAAAAAAAGACCCAATAAGAGTGGAATTTAATGAGAAATGTCAGCAGGAAGAACCTCCCGTGCAGGATTAAACCTCCACGAAGGAACTTATTCAGGTATAGTTTATTTTCTCAATTAATAAAAGCTGCTCTGCTTTTCTTTCACTAGTATTTACTTTTTATACAATCATTTGTGTCATTTGTGTGTGGCAAGTTTATACAACAGTGTAACAACCTTTATTTTATATGATAGCATGTCTGCTGTCTTTTTTTAATCTACTCTGTAATCTTCAATTTTTTTAATTTTTATTACAGTTTGTAAATTTCAAGGAGGTAATATTTCTTTTATTTTTTTAAAATTTTAAGGCGATTTGAATTCACTTTTTGAAGAACATATTACTTAATATTTAATGCATAATTAAGTTGGTTGACCCGAGAAAAATCAGATTTTAGATTTTTTTAGTCTTTGGTGTTTTGTTTAACAAAAAAAAAAAAAAAAAGAGTTTTCAAACCTTACACAGGATAATTAGTTACATACAGTATATTTCTATTCCAATGGAATATTTGAGGTATTTTTAACGTCGAGATCGTGCCAAGTGTGAAAATATGGTCACATTTATTAAGTTAATCCATGGAAATATTATATAATATATAACACCCACACAAGCATGGAGAGAAGATAAGTCTTAGTACATTATTTAATTTATATTAATGTTTGTCAGGTTGAGTTTAAAAACAAATACATTAAAAAAAAGTTACAAGTTGATCTTCAAGGTAGAAAATAGATTTAATAAAGATATACACATATGCACATTTAAATTATAATCCTAATAAATAGTTCATATTTTCACTGTACTCTAATGACCTTATTTTCTTCTGTAACTGTAATGCAAAGGTGGACGACTTTTATCAAAGCAGGGGCCACAAAAATGTGTTAGAGTCAGTGTTGACAATAATGAGTGATCTGATCATTAATACAGGACAAAACAGGGTTTGTGTTTTTATTGTTGTTGTTTTGTGTGTTTTTCTGTGATTTATTTTTGTGATTTTTTTTCTTTTTGTGAATTTTTGTTTTGGTTTTATGTATTGTGATTTTTGTACATTTTTATTGTTGTTTTCTGTATTTTTTTGTTGGTGCTTTGTGTGTTTTTTCTGTATTTTTTTGTTGTTGTTTTATGTGTTGTGATTTTTATATATTTTTATTGTTGTTTTATGCATTTTTGTTTTGTGTTTTATGCAATTTTTTTTGTTGTTTGCAAAATTTTGTTGTGGTTTTATGTGTTGTGATTTTTGTAAATTTTTATTGTTGTTTTATGTTTTTTTTTTTGTTAATGTTTTGTGTGTTTTCCTATGATCTTTTTTGTTGTTTGGGAATTTTTGTTGTTGTTTTATGTGTTGTGATTTTTGTATATTTTTTTATTGACATTTTATGCATTTTTGTTTTGTGTGTTTTATGCGATTTTTTACTTGTGGTTTTATGTGTTTTTCTGTTATTTTATTTAAATGTTTTTGTTATTTTGTGTTTTGTCATTGTTTTGTGTGTTTTTGGAGTATATTTACCTATTTTTGTCGTCGTTTTGGATTATTTTTTTCAGTTTATAGCTTCTAGTCATCTTGTATAGTTTTGTCATTGTTTCTGCTGTTTTTTTCTGTAATTTTGTATGTTTTTTTTCCAAGTCATATAGTGTAATTTTGCTATTTTCAGTGTATTTTGCTGTTTCTTTGCTGTATATTTCTGTCATTTTAGATGTTTTCAGAGTCATTTTGTGCAGTTACTTTGTGGGCCATACCAAATTAAACCAAGGAGTGCCAGTTGTCCATGTCTGCTGTATATATATATATATATATATAATAGTTACTTTTTTGTATTCTAATTACATAAAGCTGTTACATGTATCCTTATCTGAAATGGTTTCTTTTTAAACGCTCATATTTTCTTGTGATATAAGCAGCGATGCCAAGACAGCAAACTCCCTAATAATGCACGCTGAAGAAGGAAGCCCATTGATGGGATCCAAGGGAATTGATGCGAGGAGGTTTGCAGACTCATATCAAACGCCAACGCTCCTCGCCGCTGTGTTTTGCAGCTTGGCGTTTCGCCCTCCTGTTTACTGTGGGGAAATATTCTGAATGCCGTTAAAAGAGAGGCTTCACTGTAACAAGAACAATGCGTGTCCCACACTAGCAGCTAATGCCTGACACTGAAAAGAATCCTTTCATTTAACGCCTGTGATGTAGATACAAACTGCGTCTCAATCGCCAACATATTGAACCCATCGCGTGTCACATTCGCTCCTTGTGGGAAAAGGTCTGTGTGCTTTTCCTTACATTCCAGTGAGAAAAGCCTGAGAAAAAGGCTGAAAACTCCATCGCATAGGTTCTCAACCAATGTGTCGGGACCCCATTTGGGGTCGCCAGACACTGGGAGGGGGTCGCCAGTTGCCTTTTGGCTTATTTTTCCCCTTTTTCTGCAACTCCACAAAACTCTCCATATTTTAACTTGTTTTCATACCTATTTCTTCCCATATTTTTGCTCTTTTTATTGCATTTTTGCTACATTACTCAAATTTCAATGCCTTTTCTGCACATTTTTTCCACTTTCAAGACGTTTTCAACACTTATAAACCCTTTACACCACTTTTCCATCTAATGTTGAATATGTAGATTCATTCTTATCACTTTTAACCTCTTTTCCTCAGATTTAATGCATATTTTTGCCAATTGAATGACATTCACGATTTGCCCATTATTTGACAGTTTAAAATAATTGTTCCAATATGACACTTTGAAACCTTGGTGCAATTTTTGTGCATTTTGGTTCTTCTTTTGTTGTATTTATCTGTTATTTTTTTTGTAATTTATTGTAATTTTCTATATGTATGTTTTTGTTTTGTGTATTTTTTATATTTCATTATATTTTGTGTTTTTTTATAGTCATGGTGTTTTTGGAGTAATTTTGATAATTTTAGATGTCTTTTGTGTGTTTATATTTTGTGCATTTACTTTGGAGGCTGTACAAAATTAGATCGGGGATCACACCCCGTGTTGTCCATGTTACTATACTGTATATCAGGGGTTCTCAACCTTGAGGTCATGACTACATTAGGGGTTGCAAGACACTGCGAGGGGGTCGCCAGATGCCTTCAAAAACTAAGAAAATGTTTTGAACAAATTGAGCCCATTTCTGCTTATTTTTTTATCTTTTTTCTGCAACATAACTAAACTCACCATATTTTAACCTATTTTCATCACTTTTTCTTGCCATATTTTGCTCCTTTTAATGTATTTTTGCTACATTACTCCCATTTCTGACACTTCTACATCAAATTTCAATGTCTTTTCTGCACATTTTTTCCTTTTTCAAGACATTTTCAGCACTTATAAACCCTTTCTACCACTTTTCCACCTAATGTCACATAAGTTGACCCATTATTGTTATCACCATATTTCATGCTTATTTTTGCCAGTTGAACCACATTCATGATTTGTCATGCCCATTATGACCAGATTAAACTAATCGTTCCCATATTGACACTTTTAACCCTTTTTATCACTTTTTCTGTCGATTCTCTCTAATTTGCAACTTTTAAACAATTTCTAGTGTTGTAGTAGTCGAGACTGGTCTTGGTCTCGAGACCAAATTTTAAAGGTCTCGGTCTTGTCCCGGACTCGGGATTTTCTCTCAAGACCGTTCGAGACCAGCACTAATTCCTGCTATTTTTAAACTTTTTTATAATGTGATAATAACAGGGAGAAGAATGGATTAAAACAATCCTTTATTCATTATTTAATCCACCCTGTATAATGACCACAACCTTCCTTAATGTGTGTGTGTGTGTGTGTGTGTGTGTGTGTGTGTGTGTGTGTGTGTGTGTGTGTGTGTGTGTGTGTGTGTGTGTGTGTGTGTGTGTGTGTGTGTGTGTGTGTGTGTGTGTGCGTGCGTGTGTGTGTGTGTGTGGCAACGGTTTCAGTTTGGACCGCGGAGCGCAAGGGAGATATGAACTAATCACTGGTAAAAATCCCAGTAAAACTCCAGAAAACAATCACCATGAATAAATATTATCTCCCTGGTAAAGACAGTAGCTCTAACAACTGTTAAAATGATAAACTGATGATATTACAGCCTGTGCAGCAGTATGGGGACACATTTACTCTGGGTCCTATAGTGTCTGCCGGCCGGTGAAGCCTGTTCCTTTTACCGTGTTTACTGAGGTCCGTGTGTGTTTAATAAGTGTGTGTGTGTTTAATAAGTGTGTGTGTGTTTAATAAGTCTGTGTGTGTCTGTGTGAAAGTCTGCATGTTTATGTCTCTGTCCATCCACTCTTTTCATTATATCCATGTCTTTTAAGGCTTTATTACATAATGTCGGCTGTAGTCCGGGCCGCCGCCATCTTGGATTATGTCGTCACCAGCGCGTCATCACCGCAAGTTGCACTAGCGCAGAATGACTTAAATAACTGTAAAGAGGTCTTATATTAGTCTATTTTCTTTTTAAAGTGATGTTTTTTGTGTCTTTAGACTCCAATTACATGTATGTATATAATATGTTCCCCACAATATAAACAGGTTCACAATATAATTATTTTTATAGTTTCTGTTTCCACTGTATCCAGAATAATAATAACAATTCTCAACAAGAACTATTGATTGATTTGTCACATGACTGTTCCAGGGTTTGAGTTTGTTTTATTTAGTTTCACATCTACCTGTAGCTCTATGTTTTTTACACTGATGACAACTTGTTTGTAGTTTTATTTCAGAAAGTTTCACTTTTACAGTTACAGTTGGAAACCTTTGTTAATTAAATATCCTAGTTACATTACAGCAACCAAATTAAACTATATCAACTGAGTGAATTAATAAAAATAACCTGTGTAAAGGCTTTTTCAAACTAAAAAATGATCTTGTGAAATCTGTGACCTGTTGACCTGAACAACTCAAAGAATCAGAATCAAGAATCATTATTTCTTGGCAGAAATGCTTTTAAACACTTGCTGTACATTCAGCTGACATAAAAATCTTGTTTTCAAATATGTAGAATAATTGTGAATTTATCAGTAGCAGTAGTAATTTTAATATTTTAGTTAATTTTTTGCAGGCACCTTTTTTGTCCGTCAAATGTATTTAAAATAAACTAAAATTAAAGAGAGAATGTTATTTAACTGTTGAACCTTGTCATAATTTTATTTAGTTATATATTTTTTTAAATTGAAAAAAAAATGTTTATGGTTTTGGTCTTGAACACAACACTAGCATTTTCTGTGGTTTTTAAAATCCCATTTCACCACCTTTTACACCATTTTTGGTCACTTTGAACCCATTTTATTTGTGATTAAAACAAGTATTTCCATCTTTAAGATGACCATAATAATAATAAACTTCCTGGATAACAGTGGATATTATTCAGATGAATAAATAAATGTGATTATCACAGATTCATAGAACAATGGACCATCATTTTGCTGACTTTATGGATGGACCCCAAAAATCTCTCCCCTTTATTCCCCCTTATAGATGACCCTGTCTCCATATGACTGTTCTTCAATGTTCATGTCTGTGTTCAACCATCTTCAGCTACAGTGGGGGTCCCCGCTCTCTGGAACCTTTATTTTGGGGGTCGCAGGCTGAGAAGGTTGAGAACCACTGCTGCAGAAGAGCAAGGAAATAAAACAAGCTGCTAATTAGAGAAGCGACGGACTGAGACGGACAGCTCTGCCTGAGCGAATGGCTTTAAAGATGGAGATGGATCGGTGGAAATGCCAAGTGTATCCATCTCAGTGCCCTCGGGCCAGACTCTCCGTGTCTCGCAGTGTCCTGGTCGGGTTAATGAAAAGCTAACTATCTCAATATCTATGACAGCCCCTTCACTAACTACCTCCCCTCCAGTTAAATTCAGCCTCCATGTCCTTTCCCCCTCGTACAGAACAAGACAGTAACTCTCACCTTCGCTTAATCACGAGGAACGCTTATTAGGTAGAAGATCTTCTGCTAGTACCTAAATTGAAGAAAAGGACAGTCTCGCCAGTGCGATAACTGCAGATTTATGTCAGACTGGGGCGTAAATAGCAGCAGCAGTACGGTAACTCTCCTTCTTTAATTAAAGCAAGCACATTTCCCAGGTCTGATACGCTGACCACTCCAGTTCCTTCAGTGGGGCAGATGGTAGCTTACGAAGCAGCTCAGCCATGTGTAGCACGCAGCTCCAGGGAGCTATTTTCATCCGCTCCCAAAAGTTCAGATGGCTTAAAAAAAGAGAAACCTCCGTCACCGCTCTTATATTTTAATATATTTCACACTATATGCTGATCGGCCATAAAAAAATATGACTACCACTTTTATATTGTCCACATCCCTCTGCTGCAAAAACAACCTTGAGCCATAAAAGCAAGGGCTCCACTTCACCTTTTACGGTGTATTTCTGTATCAACCAGCAAAACAAAAGGTCCATTAAATTTGGACAGAGTGAACTTTAAGTCACATACAGACATATTTAGCACTGGTGTCCAACTCAAGGCCCGCGGGCCAAATTCGGTCCACCAGAGCATCTAGTCTGGAACGTTTTGTTTGAAGTAAAAATTACAACAAAAACATGATTCTTTGTGAATCATCATAAAGGTCTAGACCAGGGGTCTGCAACCTTTACTCTGACAGGAGCCATTTGGCTCATCTCACCTGGACTAAAGTTATTCTGGAGGCAAAATAAAAACCTTCTCAATGAAAACAATACAGTGTATTAAATTCTATACAATTAAAATGATATAGAATAATGTTTCATTTCATTTGATTTCATTTATATTGATCATGTACTGTAAATGCCAAATTAAAGACAATTTAAAATAAAATAAAATAAATTGACATCAAGAAATAAAACAGTATCTTGCATCTTCAAATTCTTAAACATCTCAGTTTACATGAACATAATGATATATAAAGATAATTTACTTTTTAGTTAATGTATTTGAAAGGCTATAAAAAGTAACTTGAATTTTATAACACATGATCATGTGATCAACACATGCTAATTCCTCATTTCTTGCCACACATAAAGCATGAATATTTAACCATCACATTGGTGGTTAAATGAATCTGTTCCCACACAATTTAAATCTCTATTTAATTCCAGAATAGCGTTTTTGTTGGTTTAGTTATTTTACCAGGGATTTAAAACTTAAGGTTAGCCACAGGTGAAAGTTGATGTTCTGTAGATGTTACAGGAGGTGAAGTAGGAAAGTGCTGAGTCATTACACAACGTGACTTATTTTAGGTTAACACATTGTTATATATTGATTTTATTTGTCATTAACCATCAATAGCCTCTGTAAAAAATAATTATTTATTTCAATAGTTTTTTTTTTTAAGCTGTAGGGAGCCATTGCATAAGAGTCAAAGGGCCACATTAGGCCCCAGAGCCACAGGTTGCAGACCCCTGGTCTAGACATTTCACTCCCTCAAAATTCTCAGTTTCAACAAAACTCAATATAAAATACAATGACACTTGCAGTGCAACATTATTTGTAGTAATATTGAATTTACATTTTTTACTAAAGCCAAAGAAAATTTGCGCAAACTGGGGAACCACATTGTTGAATTTTTGCTTTTCCAATTCCTCGTAAACATGGAATTTTGTGGTTTGGCCCACTGGAGATCAAACTGGGTCAAATGTGGCCCTTGAACTAAGAAAAGTTTGACACACATGTATTTAGGAACCTATCCTGTTTACATTCTTCTTCTTCTTCTTCTTCTAACAAGGACATCCTACTTCCTATGGATGAATAATCATCACAAAATTTGCACAAAGCTTGTGATTTTTAAACCTTTTGAAAATGTGAATCAATTACTATGTTTTTTTTTTTTTTTTTTTTTTTTTTAATCAAAACAATCAAAGTCTCCTCCCGCAATTTTTGATCAATGAACACCAAACTGTAGCTCATCTTCAGACAGTCCAACACAAACCATCCACACACATTTATGATTTATCAAAAATGTTGCATAGAGTGCATCAACATTTTTGACTGTGAATGGAGTTGTACACATGTAAAATACATTTCCAATGTCTATAATTTAAAAAATGACAATATTTTTCAGTCGTGGTAGATGATGTTTGGAAAATATCAGAATATTATCTATATAATATTAACAGCATTTTAAATTTCGCTCTCATGCATGCATTTCTGACAGCTATTTGAAATCTGCCTTTAAACGCTAACAGCTGCTGTCATGCACACAGGTGACATTGCCATGTGATAATTAGTTCAGTGACAGAATCTCGTGCTACAAATTGTGAGTTTAAGCCTCAACTGATGTAAAATGCTCATTGGAACGTCACCTACATTCTGCTTGTTGCTCAGAGTTGCCTTGTTTTGCCTAAAGTTGCCATTGCTGCGCATTAGCTAACCTTGTTTAAAATCTGAATTAATGATTTTAAAATTTTAAAAACCTTAAACCATGGGTGACAAACTTGTTTTTGTTGAAAGGCCTAAAACAGAGCAGTTTGATCCCAAGTGGGCCTCAGATTTTAGGTGGAGAAAAAAGAGCAATTCCAACATTATTGTCCCTTGGTTTTCATCTCCACGTTTAAAAAACATGTACAGTATGTAAGGAACCAACAATATCCAAGCAATAATTTGTGTGCAGGATCTTCACTATCAATGTCAAAATATACATTTTTGTGTGATTTTGAGTTTTGTGGGATTGTTTATTAGAAATTGGAGGATTTTAGGAAAAAAAAAAGTTCTATAAACAATTTGCGGTTATAAATGACTGCAGTTGTCGTGGTATAAGAATGGGAAAACTGAGAAACCCTGCGACAACTACTGTGGACTTTTATTGAATGTGTGAATTTGGAGTGGGAGAATCAGTATCTACAAGTGAATTATTTATTACAATGATTCATGTTTTCACTGTAATTTCTACTTTCTCCTGCGTTTTCTGACTCATTTATAAAACCAGTGTAAACTTGTTTCACAATCCGTGCGTCAGTAGCCTGATGAACACACAGAGTTGAGCCAGTACGTCTTCTTAGCCTCACAATAATCCATGATGTTTCACCACTTCACCTTCCTGGTTCTTGCTTTTAATGGATGACGTCAACTGTAGATCACAAACATCCAACAAAAGCTCCACTTTTATAGGCACTCTAACATCGTCAAACTTGCTTAGATTCTAAGGCAGCAGATTAGCATCGCAAATGGTTTAGGAGCTAAAACTATTTGTCCTGCTTTTCATCCATTTTGAAGATATCCTCCACCGTTTGCCCTAAAACTTTTGAAATGTACTTATTAGTAGTTCTATGCCGAACAAAACACATTATTTTGCACCATATTCGTTTTTTATTAACTTTTAAAAACGGGAATACTTTACAGTTTTAGAGCCTGTGTTCCTCCATCTTGAAATCACATGATTGATGATGTCACACGGCCCCACTGCCTGTAAACATCCCATTGTTTTCTATTGAAGTGAAACATTCAGGCTGATTTTTAGATCATTTAGTAGCTTTTTCGGTCAAAATACCAACTTGATGTAGATCTAGATGTTGTAAAATGTTATTGTTTACTGAAAGAGAATAAAAACATTTGTGACCCAAAAATAATCTGTGAGCGCAGGGCTGAAGTTAGCAACTCACTGTAAACTTTTGGGCGGGAGTCCTTCTATTCTCAGAATTTGTGTATTCGACAGTCCGTGATTTACTCGCTAACCTCAGCCACCAGAGCAAGTCATCGCACTGTTTAAGGCAGGGTAAAGGTTCCTTAGGGGAGCTCTTCTTCTCTGCTTCTTTATCTACTACCAAACCTCAGCATTAGAACTGTCGCCCCCTGCAGTCACAACTTTTCATGTCACAACTGTTTTTTATTCTCTTTCTGTAAATAAGAGAGGTTTACATCCACATCTTTAACTTTTCCTGTTTTTTTTTTAGAGCAACAAAAAGCAACACAAGTTGGTAGTTTGACTGAAAAAGCTTCTAAATGATCTAAAAAGATGTTATATGATCTAAAAAGATGTTATATGATCTAAAAAGATGTTATATGATCTAAAAAGCTGTTAAATGATCTAAAAAGCTACTCAATGATCTAAAAAGCTGTTATGTGATCTAAAAATCTGTTATATGATCTAAAAAGCTACTAAATGATCTAAAAAAGCTGTTAAATGACCGAAAAAGCTTCTAAATGATGTAAAAAGCTGTTAAATGATCTAAAAAGCTTCTAAATGATGGAAAAAGCTGCTAGATGATCTAAAACTGCCTGAATACTTTACTCCAACAGAAAATAATGGGCTTTAAGGTTTTAAGCCACATTTGTGAAAACAGTGGAGGATTTATTTCAATGCTAACTGCATATAAAGAGTGAAAGATGATCAGTGCCTGAAGTTATGGTCCATTTTAAAGCAGTGATAGTTTGTAAGTGTTAACGTCTTTCTTGGCGTTGGATTGCCAGAGAGGAAAATAAAATAAAAGGACTGAGTTGAAGGAGCGTACGAGCACTTTTAAAGACTACCAACTCTTCACTCTGTAAAACCAGAGCTCTCTGAGATTTCACCCCTTATTTACATCCTAATAAACCTCATTCTTTCTCTTTTTCTTCTTCTTCTCTCTGCCACAGTGAGAATCTACCTGAGATGAGCAGGAGAAAAACACTTCTCTATAGTTCATGAGGGGGTTCTCATCGTTCAGGTTCCGCATTCAATTTCCATCCTTGATAGCATTGCTATTGATTGGGAGTTAACCGTGTGCACGTTGAGGGCCAGACATGACAGATCTCCTGCTTTGGGAACTGTCAGTCAATGTAATCCAGGAGTCTTTTTCAAAGCCTGTCAGGGTGAAGTGCTCAGACTCACATTTCCTGCAAACAAGAAGGATGACAGAGCAGCCTTAAAGCTGCCCCAAGAAGAGCAAACGCTCCATCGGGGGATCAACGGTGAGACCCAACCGGCAAGTAATCATTTCACTTCATTCAAAGTGCAACAACACTTTTGGTTCTTTGAGTAATAGGTGAAATATGACTCATGAATTGTATTACTGTGAAAATAACCACTTTGTCAAAGTGAAAGATCAAACGCAAATGTAAAACATAAAATATTTTAGCAAACCTAAAGTAATTGACATGAATTAGTTAAAGGGGCAGTGTCATGAAAAATAATAAAAAACTTTATAATGTTTTTGCTATAGTGATATACATTCCTTAGCCTCATTTAGAGGGCCAACGTTGAAAAAGTTCTGTTTCCTCCCTTCCTCAGCTCCAAATGGGTTAGTTGAATTTTTCTCACGCTATGACATCACAATGCGGAAACTCCTCCTCCTGACAGTTCTGGCTCCTCCTACCCTATAAGAATGTGAGCTTCTAACTCTCAAACTTCCTCACAGGTAAAACAAACACTTTATTGTCATGTATGTAAAGCTACATACAAGAAATGTGTTCTCTGCATTTAACACCTCCCCGAGGAGCAATGAGCAGCCACGGTGTAGCACCCAGGGAGCAGTTAGCGTTCATATAAGGGACTGATCTACATCCCACAGTGATGGACCAGAGAGATTAGAACCAGTGAGCCTACGATTACAAGCCTGCTCCCTTGACCACAAGTCTATCCACAGACAATGTATTTACGTTCAGTATGTAGATAATCCAGTATAAGGATAATCCAGTATATGGATAAACCAAGCGCAGTGTGAGTGCTCACAATCAGTTCCACTTTTAGTAGTCGTTACATCACCTTGTATCGCCTTTGACATGATCTGACGTGTTTGTGACCCAATGCAAAGCAGCGGTTGGACAAAACAAATAATTATCACCTTGAATGGACTATTCCTGTTGTGAGGAGAGGAGAGGAGGAGAAGAAAGGGACTTAACAGCTCTGGAGAGTGTTTGAAACAGATCACTGACTCTGCTGCTGCATTAACACTAATGGAGTTAAACACACACCGTAAAGCAGTGTTTGTCAGACTCACAATCACAATAGCAGCTTAAATATCCATGTGTTTTACTGAAATGTGCAGCTTTTTGGCTAAAAACAATAACAAGAGTAGGTGGATAGCAAAAGAAAATCGCTATGGTGATCACTGATCACCCTCTCCTAGAGCGAAGCAGGAAGTCTGCGTCTATAGACACGCCCACTCATGCACATGTTTTTAGAAACTTCATTAAAGTGACTTTTTAGAGGCTAAAACAACAGGCGAGTCTGAGAAAATAAATCTCAAATACTATGTTGTTGGGGTTCTTAGATGGAGATGGGTGAAAAAAAGCATAATAGTGGACCTTTAACAATAATGACACCACCCGTTTTCTGTTTTTTATTATTGAAAATGAACTGCAGTGTTTAAATTTGCAGGAGTAATCTGTCGAGTGTGAATTTTTATAAGAAACTATTTAAAAACCTGGAATATTAGAATGTATTCAAAGTAAAACTCTGTTTGTCAGGGCAAAAAAACGACAGCCCGCCTCCAGGCATACTCTGATTGGCTGAGTTGATTGATGGCTGGCATTTTGTACAGCTTTGTCGTGCACCTTTAGAAGAAAGAGTCAAACAGCACTACACCAAAACCAGTTCAAAGCAGTCAAATGTAATTGCTAAGGATTATTTGGTAAACCGTTAATGGAAGACAGGACTCAGTTTGGAGTTGATCACTTTTACTCTCTCACCATACTGTCCATTTTAAATATACACATAGTGATACATAGTGATGACATAGTGATTTACAAAGGATATCATTTTTGTGACTCACCTAAATGTACATTAACAACTTTTTCTTTAAACACATTACAATAAAAAATAAATACGATCATATTTGGTGTCAGTGGATGGAGTAAAATAAGTTTATTTTCATGATCGATTAGCCGGTCTATAAATTACATGATTAATCGATGAATCAGATTAATAAAACAAAAAAACACACATTTGATCTATAAAGCACATTTAAAGCTGATAACACTGAAACAAAAGTGTCTCTCACGCACAAACACTCGCACACGCACACACACAAATACCTGTGCGTGCACACACACAACACTCAACACACAAACGCTTGTGGTGTGCGCACACAAGCACTCGTGCACGCCCACAAACAAACACACGTGGTGGTGAGCGCACAGAGAAACACTGGACACACTAGGGGTGGGAACCTCTGAGTACCTCACGATACGATACAATACACGATACTGCTATAATTGATATATTGGTCAGAAATCGATCTACGATAATCTGACAAAAAAGATGTGCACACTTGTGGTGGGCGCACACACAAACTCTGCAAACACACACACACAAACACTTGTGGTGCGCGCACACACAAACTCTGCAAACACACACACAAAAACACTTGTGGTGCGCGCACACACAAACTCTGCAAACACACACACACAAACACTTGTGGTGTGCGCACACACAAACTCTGCAAACACACACACCAACACTTGTGGTGCGTGCACACACAAACTCTGTACACACACACGCAAAAAGTTGTGGTGCGCGCAAACACAAACTCTGCACACACACACATAAACACTTGTGGTGCGTGCACACACAAATTCTGCACACACACACACACAAACACTTGTGGTGCGCGCACTCACAAACTCTGCAGACACACACACACAAACACTTGTGGTGCCCGCACACAAACTGCAAACACACACACACACAAACACTTGTGCTGCGCGCACACACAAACTCTGCAAACACACACATAAACACTGGTGGTACGTGCACACACAAACTCTGCACACACACACACAAACACTTGTGGTGCGTGCACACACAAACTCTGTACACACACAAGCAAACACTTGTGGTGCGCGCACACACAAACTCTGCACACACACACATAAACACTTGTGGTGCGTGCGCACACAAACTCTGCACACACACACACAAACACTTGTGGTGCGCGCAAACACAAACTCTGCGCACACACATATAAACACTTGTGGTGCTCGCACACACAAACTCTACACACACACATAACAAACACTTGTGGTGCGCGCACACACAAACTCTGCACACACACACACACACAGACACTCATGATGCGCGCACACACAAATCTCTGCAGGTGAATAAAATGGCTCTGCGTCACGGTCAGTGACATAAATCTGTGGATAAAGGGACTAGTGGTTAAGGGAACAGGCTTGTAACCGTAGGTTCTAATCTCCCTGGTCCATCATTGTGGGATGTTGATCAGTCCCTTATATTCATCCAAACCCCTGCTCACTGCTCCTCAGGGAGGGGGTAAATGCAGAGAACACAGTTCGTGTATGTAGCTTTACATATATGACAATAAAGTATAATGTATATTCTATATTAAACCACAGTGTTAGTTTTAGCTGTGAGGTAGTTTGAGAGGGAGGAGCTCACATTCTTATATAGGGTAGGAGGAGCCAGGATTGTCAGGAAGAGGAGTTTCTGTGTTGTGATGTCACAAAGCGAAAAAAATTCAACTCGCCCGTTTGGAGCTGATTTTTTACAAAATGTGGAATAACAAGGGAGGGAGGAAACAGAACATTTTCAACTTTATCCCTCTGGATGAGGCTAAAGGGATGTATATCACTGTAGCAAAACCATTATAAAGTGATTTTTTCATAATACTGCCCCTTTAAGGTAAATGGTAAATGGACTTGATTTTATATAGCGTTTTATCACCACACTGAAGCAGTCTCAAAGCGCTTTACATATCAGCTCATTCACCCAATCACTCTCACATTCACACACCAGTGGGACAGGACTGCCATGCAAGGTGCTTGTCGACCACTGGGAGCAACTTAGGGTTCAGTGTCTTGCCCAAGGACACTTCGACACATAGTCAGGTACTGGGATCGAACCCCCAACCTCTCGATCAGAAGACGACCCACTACCACCTGAGCCACGGTCGCCCACGCGAATCTCAACAAAACAGACCTTGTTTTTTTAAACAAGGTCTGTTTTGTTGAGATTTATTTGCACCTCGCATCAGCAAGGTGTATGCATGCGTCCTAAAATAGATGTGAGCAGTCATCTGAAAGTGAAAGAGCGTATTGTGCTGATAAGGGAACAGAGGCCCTGCTGCTTTGATATGCTTATAGAGCAGCGGAGAGCGTCTGCCACAGCTGGGCTGGTCTCTGACCCCCCACCATGGATAAATATGAGCTGTGGGATCACTGGGACTGCTGTCTCAAAACACTTTCTTATGTAATACAATTACACACAAACCATTAAAAGTTCCCATAAGGAGACGGAGAACGTGCTGGTGTTTGCGCAGCCGTCAGTTTTTTCCATGTCACGATGACGCAGGAAGAATATAGAACAAAAGAAGCTCTGAAGGGAAATCCACTCCAGAGGTTCAGAGAGAGAGTGAAAGCAAACGAATGTTTCTCCGTCAATTCTTAGTGAATCCTTCAGAGGAGTGTGAGGAGAACAAGAGGGGGGAGGGAGGGAGGGAGGATAACAGGCCATGAGTGATGAACTGTGAAAAGCAACTAAAGCCCCATTCAAGAAAAGAGGGATTTGGAAGAAAAGGAGAAACAAAAGTTATGACTTTGTCAAATAAGAATAGGAGAAAAAGAGGTAAAAATCCCAGTGTCACTGAAAGCAGCGTTAGTTTTCACTGTGAGAAAATGTGATATGAAGTCAATAGTGAGAACCTTTAACACACAGAGGTTAAATCTGATCCAGGAATAATCATCATCTTCCTTTGACTTTTAATCAATATTTTTCTGGGAATTCATTCATTGTTTCACGATCAGGAAACAAAAGCTGAACAGATTATGTTTCCCCACATTTAAAAATAAAACAAACTTTCCTCAAACACCTTTTCCAGTGTTTTTTCTGCACAGCGGTCCAATAAAAAAAAGTGTTTTGGCTTCAAACCTTTAGAAAAGTCGACAGAAACCCTGAGGGGCCGAAGCCATGCAGACGACCTGCTGTTAGCATGGAACGCTAGTGTTAACACACACAGCTAAACACTGAGAGACACACACACACACACACACACCTGTCCTTTACTACTTTTGTTCTTTTTTTTACTAACTTTTTTCTTTCCTGAAGAAAAAAACACTAAAAAATAATGTAAAATAATGAGGCTGAAAGAGTTATCACACCTAATAACAACTTGTTTAAAACTTTTAATAACAACAACATATCAACAAACATATCCACCTTCACTAGGGCCTCCGATTTTCCATGATCTTGGAAAACGTTCAAAAAAACACAAAAATTCACTTCCTAAACGCAAAGTATTTCAAATAATTTTCAGTATTTCTTTTTAACGAAATCAAGTAGAACTTGCCATCTGACAATGATTACAGCCTCACAGGCACATTTTGGGAAGAAAAAAAAAAAAAATCACATGCGATTTTGCGTGAAAATTGCGTTTTTAACAAAATCAAGTGGAATTTGACATTGAATAAATCCTCATATGCACATTTTGGAAAAATATTACACATTTAGGTGCGACTTGTCTTTGTAACAGGAGGTCATCGCCTAATAATATATTGATATTCTCTCCGCCCACAGTTAATGGTAAAATTTGCATGTTATACTTAACTTTTTATACATGAAATCTGTGCTAAATTACAATTTCAAATTGATTTTGTTGGAAAAAATCCCAAATAAAAATAGTTTTGGTAAATAACAATAATGACATTTCTGTTTCAGGAAGTAAATTCTGTTTTATTTCTGTCTGTTTTTGTTAACTTTAAAAGTTATTTTTTACTTAACATTCATTGAATATAAAAGTAATCACAGTCAGGCTCTGGTTCTACTTTTGGAAAAGACTGGGAAACAATAAAGTGAAATCACTCGCTTTAACCCACTGAACTACACAACATGAGACACACACACACACACACACACACGCACACACACACACGCACACACACACACACACACACACACACACACACACACACACACACACACACACACAGAAGAGCGTGGTGGTCTTCCTCCTTATACTCTAGTATCTACTCTCCACACACTGTGGCACTATTTCCAAAGAGCAGATATTAATCTGTACGAGCAGACATTTCTTTGTCTTGGTGATTAAAGAATGAATGGATTGAGAAAATCTGTTTAGGATTTAAAGAAGACAAAAACATATCTAAAGTCTATAACATTTACAACAAATGGCTCCATGGAGTCAGGCTGAAGTTAAAGCTGCTGGAGACGATACATTGAGGATCATTTCCTTCCATGTAAAAGGTTAAAATTGCAGCTCAGAAGTTTGTTTTGTGGAGTCCTGTAGATGTTTTTACTTCATTCCTACTGTGATTTCTTGTGAATCTTCTCCAGACAAGGAGGACAGTGATTGGTTTAACTCTATGTTTGTTCCCAGTATTCCCAGTAATATCACATCACTCCACAAGAAGTTGAATTTCTCCAGATTCAGATCTTTCTGGGTAAACACCAAAAAAAAACACCAGAAATGTGTTGGAAAGTTAGTTTAGCAAAGTGTTTTTTTAGGGCAAACACAAGAAATCCCAGTAAGAATGAAGTAAAAAAAAAAAAAAACACTTCTATGCATCCATCTACAGGACTCCACATCCCACAATGCAATGCACCAAACTTTATCAACAATGTCAATAAACCAAGTGTAAACAGTGGAGATCAGAACAAGCTTTTGAGCTGTAATTTCAACCTTTTGCATCACAAAATCCTGCCATTTTTCTAAAGTTATTCCACAAAATTAAATACAAATTGGTCAAATACTCAAGGAAATTTAAAGTGACAATCTTGCAAGGAGTGATATCTGTCACTGATTGCTTGGATATTGTTGGTGCCTTACATATTTTACACATCATTTATATGTGGAAGTGCAAACTGGGCCACATTAAGGTTGAAATTACTTGTTTTCCTGGAACAAATTCTTGGCACCCTTGAGATCAAACCAGTTTGTATTTGGCCCCTGAACTAAAACGAGTTTTACAGCCCTGCTCTACATGATTTGTTTCTTTTTTTTTGTGCTATACATGATTTGTATTTGTAACATGTGTTCAGTTTACATTTTTTTACAATTTCATATAAAAGCAGCTTGTGTATTTCTCTCCCCTTCGATACATGAAGAGAGCAATATTGAGACGTAATGTTTTATTGTAATTACAGAGTAGAACTTCAGCTTTCACTTCAGCTAACATTTTAGATCATCAGCTGTGTTTCTATTTCAGTTTTTCACAAAGTCTAATGTGTGTTTGAAGGTGTTTCCATTGAAGGAGGATTTGGAGCCTTGTAACCCTGGTGAAATCTCATCCCGTGAAACTTCTCTGCAGGAGGACGGACCCTCTAAACCTCCTTTGTTGTTTCACGTCTACTGCAGCACTAATCACTTTTAAGTATAATGTTGAGATATGTCTCGCTCTCCTCCATGTTTTCTCAGAGAGACGTGGTCATGTGACCAGGTATGTCACGTCCTGTGATGTGTAATTGTGTAAAAGGTGTTTCTATTGAGCTTTAACCATACATTTAAATATGGAAATGTCAGGAAAAACATCCTCCTGAAAACCTAAAAACTTTTTACTGATATTTGAGTGTTTTTTTAAACAAATTCTGTTGTTTCAATTACCAGTTTTTATTCAGATTTGGGATGTCCCGATACAACTTTTTCATTCCCGATATGATACCGATATTGCAGCCTTATTGGCTGATACCGATATTGATACGACACGATACCACCATGAATCAAACATATATACATACATAATTTATTACTTTGTTTTTTTTAAATTAAATAAAATAATAATTACTTATTTTGTAGTGTGGAATGTTAGAAAAGTCTTGATCAAGTGATGTTACTCAAACAGAAAACAAAAATGACCCATTTATTAAAATGATTTGCAAAAAAAAAAAAAAAAGAAAATTTTAATCCGATATTCAGTATTCGTTTTCAGGCTGATATCGGACCGATATCCGATAAGGATGCATCAAAATGAAAATTTGTGGCCGAAGCCGAAGCTGAATAAAATATAAACGCTTGGCCGAATACCGAATATCAAATGCAACCTAGAATACATGTTTAGACATGTTTTTTAAAGAAAGTAAATGTTTAGTCAATATTCTGACAGTTTTTAAATATTCCAGTAGTCTTTGCTTTTCAAAAAAAGCACAACAAAGTTTTTCATTTATATTAGCCCTTCAAAAAAAACCAAAACATGCATTCCAAAAAAAAACTAAAGTGCATTAAAGAGGAGGTATGATGAAAAAATAACTTTATAATGGTTTTGCTACAGTGATATACATCCCTTTAGCCTCATTCAGATGGACAAAGTGTAAACAGTTCTGTTTCCTCCCTCCCTTGTTATTCCACATTTAATAAAAAGTAAACTTTAAGCGGGCAAGTTGGATTTTGCCCACGTTGGCAGGTGACGTGACCAAACCTGCCTCCTAGAATGTGAGCTCCTCCCTCTCCAACTATCTAACAGCTAAAACAACACTGCTGTTTAATATAAAATATATATTTTATTGCCATATAAGTAAATACAGGCTGCACTACTGGACGTCCAAACTGCACAACTTTTTCGGTTGTGTTGGGAGTCACTGCTTGGAGCCACGGACCCATTGTTCACACACATCAGCTGTTAGCACTACGTGCTAATGCTACACCAGCCTATGCAGCGAGACCTGGTGTAGTGTAAAGAGGAAACGATGGGAATGTTTACGGATTCGTGGCTCACAGCGTTAACAACTGACTCGGTTGTGGAATTGGACGCTTCCAACTTTTACGCGGTGACGGACGACAGAGAGCAGTAAACGGAAAAGAAAGACTCTGGTTGTGTTTGCGTGCGGAAAGGAGAATCTGCTGCTGCTGCTCTCGCAGCAACACACCCACCTTTCCGACTCAAAATCACTGCACATTGTTTGATTGCGTCATTGCGTCACGCTACTATTTGGCCTTGCTTTTAACTCACAAAACCGAAGGCCGAATGTGGCTGTTTGCAATATTTGGCCGAATATATTTGGCCACCGAATATTCGGTGCATCTCTAATATCCGATATCGATATCGAATCGGGATAGCCCTAATTCAGATAATCAGATTTTGCACATGTTTCAAGGGTCACGATAACGCAGCTATTGTTAGCTATGATCCCATCTTGGCTGATAGAACAAAAGCCTGTTTAATAAGTGAAAAATTAAAAAGTCAGAAAACAGAGGGTTGAGTTTATCCTTTGTCTGTATTCACTACGCTTTAGGTTTAAAACCAAATAAATCTTTCCTTTTGTTCAGTTTGGCTAAAATATAAAAAAGTGAGTAATCGAACGGTTGAATATTTAAAGAGTTGGGTTTATAAACTATTATTATGAGCTCTATAAGTTTCAGTAAAATAAAGCCAACATCACAGTCGTATCACTGCAACAACTTCCAGAAAAACCAGTGTAAATCTCCACTATTTTAACGTCTATCTAAGGGAGGATGACACTGATGAACACTCCTCACTCTGAACATGTTGTGGAAACACAGCTGTCTCCTCTCACTGCTCTTCCTCCTCCTCGTCCTAAACCCTGCATTGGGTGTGAAATGAAACACATTGCGGCTGACAGCGAAACTCACTTTTTAAAGGAAATGTCATCGTGGAGCTTGTGAAGAGGCAGCGCAGTATGTGGGCTGTGGGTGAGGTGAGCGCATGTCTGTCTCACACTTGGTTCTAAGAATTATGGACCACGGTGTAAATCTATAGGAGAACAGAGGCCTCAGCAGATGAAAAAAATAAGATGCAATCAAAAAAAAGCCTCAGCAACGCTTAAAAAGAGTTATGATTGCCAAAAATGTCTCAGTAGACAAAGCTGTTAATATCTGTTACTGTGTGTGTTTTTGTTGAGTTGTGACTGATAAATAAACTGTCTATAATAGACAGGGAGGATTTGACAAACAGCCAAGGAGAAAATGTGATGACAGGCTTCATTGCTCAGCTGAACGAGGACATCCTTTTCAACTCCACGGCACAGTGCACTGCTGAGTAACTCACTGTACAGTAAGGATTACATCACACGTGGGCAACTGGTGGTGCGGGGGCCACAGGCGGCCCTCTGTGTGGCCTCCAAAATAAACCACCCAAAAAATGTCATTACAGAAGTTGGAAGGAATATGAAGCTAAACATAATACACAAAAAACCCTCTAAAAACACACAAAGACACACCAAATGCCAACAAAATGACAGAAAGCACAGAAAACAACAGCAGATGGCCACAAAATGTGCATAACACAACACAAAGTAACCACAAGAACACACAAATAATTCCGAAAAGGCACAAAATGACTAATAAAACACACAAAATGGCAACAATGTGCCATAAAATGAAACGTTGAACATACAAAATGACAGAAAAATACACAACACTACAATATAAATACAGAAAATGGCTTAAAAACACATAAATCAACAACAAAAATTCAGAGAAAGACAGAAAAATACACAATATGACCACGATAACACAACATAAAAACAAAAACAAACAATGACTCGAAAAACACATAGAATTATAACAAAATTTCCCATAATGACGGAAAATTACACAAAATGTTCACGTCAATACACAAAAACAATAACAAAAACACTCAATGACTCAAAAAAACACACCAAATACCAACAAAATTACACAAAATGACCAAAAACAATACTCAAAATAATAACAAAAAAAGACACAATTACTCAAAAAACACACATATATACACAATGATTCCAAAGACACACAAAATACCAACAGAATTGTACAAAAATAACACAACAACAAAAATACAGAAAATGCCTCCAAAAACTTACAAATCAACAAAAGAAATCAGCAAATGACAGAAAAGAACACAAAAAAACCACATGAACACACAGAATAATAACAAAAACACTCATAATGAAAAATACACAACATAAATATAGACAATATATGGTGCGCACGTTGTATCATTATTATTGTTGCTGTTGTTATGTGTAAATCTGTCTTGTATCTACATTATTTTAGAGCCGATGCCCGCAGTGCTGCACTCGCTGATTCGACGGAGCTGTGTGTGTTTCCAAAGCCACGTTGTCTTTAACTGGAGGGGACAAACAAACCAATGATGTTAGATTTCCTGTGCCACCGTTCACTGAATGCCAGCTTATTGCTACTGAAAAGGTCACTGGGCCAGAAGGCTAATATCACTGTGTGTGTATGTGTGTGTGTGTGTGTGTGTGTGTGTGTGTGTGTGCGTGTGTGTGTGTGTGTCACTGTCTACCTTCGTCTGTGACCCTGGGATGAAGGCCGCAACCTGAGATCACCGTGCTTACATTAGCACCAGGCCACGCCCACCAACTTCTGCATCGGTGTATGTGTGTGTGTGTGTGCGCGCACACTGGTGTCTGTTACACACTCAGAGCTTCAGGAAGCAGCCATTAAAACCCTGGCCTTCTACACACACAAAATCAATGACAACAGGGATGAAATTCCCCGATAATGCGGCGTAATGATAATTGTTGTGAATATGGAGCGATCGGACTGGTAATATAAACACTATTGGCATGGCAGCGTGTTATTGGCAGGCGGAGTGCATGGGTGAAGTATCAGAGATCGCTGATATAGAGCTGATATGGAGCTGAGGGTAAACATCAATCAATTTGAAAAGAATTGGACTCTATGGCGAGGTCATATTTGTGGGTTTGAAAGAGAAGTGTCAGTACAACAGCAGCAAATTACAGAAAACAACACAAAATGACCACATGAACACACAAAATTATAAGGAAAACACATTTGACTAAAAAAACACTCAAAACACCAACAGAATTATACAATATGACAGAAAAAATGCACGACAACACAAATAAAAATAATAGCTCCAAATACACATAAAAATAACAAAATGTCCTATAATGACCAAAAAAATACAAAAAATGACATGAAATAATATCAAAAAAACACATGATGATGCAAAAAAAACACAACAAATGCCAACAAAATTACACAAGATGACAGGAATAAACACAAAACAACAATAAATAATTGTCTCCAAAATCCACAACAACAAAAATCCAGAAAATGACAGAAATATACATGACCACATGAAGACTCCAAAAACACACATAATGACTAAAACAAAACACAAAAATCAACAGATATACAAAATGATTCCAATGTCAAACAAAATCCCAACAGAATTATACAAAATGCCAAAAAAAATGCACAACACAACAAAAAATAAAGAAAACTGCACCAAAAATGCACAAAACAACAACAAATATTCAGCAAATGACAGAACACAGCACAAAATCACCACATGAACACACAAAACAATAAAAACACATACACAACGACTCCAAAAACACACCAAATGCCAACAAAATTACACAAAATGACAGAAAAATAAGAGAATGACAGGAAAATACACAATATTACCACATGAACACACAAAATAATATCAAAAACACTCATAGCGACAAAAAAACCACAAAATAACAACGTGCCTCCAAAACACACAAATAAACAACAAATATTCAGCAAAAGACAGAAAACAACCTAAAATGACCACATGAACACACAATATAAAAAACACATACACAATGACTCCAAAAACACATGAAACAATAACACATACTTATATATAATTATGTAAATATGCAAAACAACAAAAAATTCACAAAATAACAACAAAAATACAGAAAATGGTTTCAAAACACACAAATCAATAACAAATATCCACCAAATAAAAGAAAACAACACTAATAATGACAAAATTACACACAAAATAATAATGCTCTGATGCTGATATGGAGCTGAGGGTGAACATGAATCAATGTGAAAAGAATGGGACTCTACGGTGAGCAGCGGAGGTCATATTTGTTGATTAGTGTGAGATGTGTGATTAGTACAGTAGCAGCAGTGAGGCCGCTAATCTCTGCTAATTTAATCAGTGATCTACAGACCATTAAAAATCTGCCAGCAATAATTATAAAGTTGGTTTATAGCGAGCGCTCATTGATGGAACAGCAGCACACACGGATGGCAGCCATTAGGAAAAGATTCAGACCATTAAAAAGGAATAAATGGCACCAGAGGGGCTAGGAACAGGGGTGGACTGGCCATCTGGCACACTGGGCATCATCCCGGTAGGCCGTCGACCAAAGTGGGCCGTTGTCAGGGGGGGCCGACTCAGCATCGGAAGCCGGTGGTGATAAAGTCTGTGACCGCCAATGAGTAAAGTGTAAGTAAAGTGAAACAAAAAGAGTAACAGGTGGCATGGAATGGTCCAAAAGTGGCAAAAATCTGGCAAGAAAAGAGTGAAAAGTGACTAAAATGGGCCAAAATCAGTCAAGAGTGGTAAAAAATGAATAAATAAGGAGGAAACAGATGGTATGTAATGGCAAAAGAGTAGTTTAAATTAGCACACTGTTGACAAACAATAGTGAAAAAGGGCAAAAATGTGGAACAGAAAGAGGCGAAATGTATAGAAGAAAGAAACAGTATTTAATGGGCAAAAGGTCACTTAATTGGATGAAAAGTGTCAAAAAATGGTTAAAGAAAGGACAAAAATTTGATAAACGTTTTAAAAAGAACTTGCAAAAATGGACAAAAAATAGGGGGGGAAAGTTTTTTTATCGGCAAAAGGAGCTCAACTCTGGGAAAAAAAGTGTCCAAATGCTGAAAAGAGGAAAAAATGGGGGACAAAAAAATAGGTAAATAAGGGTTAAAAAGTTCAAAAGTTTGTCAAGATTTTCTAGGGCATATTTGTCAAACTCAAGGTCCGGGGGTCTCATCCGGTCCAATTCGGCACATGGATAATTCGGATAACATGAAATATTATGCAAATGACCACATAATCCAGTTGTAGATATATCAAATGTAATGATACATACAGGGACTTGCAGTTTTCCTTACATATAATAGTGTAGCAGCGACCTTAGCATAACAGCGACCTTAGCGTAGCAGCGACCTTATCGTAACAGCAATGTTAGCGTAGCAGCAACCTTAGCGTAACATCAATGTTAGCGTAGCATCAATGTTAGCATAGCAGCGACATTAGTGTAGCAGCGATGTTAGCGTAGCAGCGACCTTAGCATAACAGCGACCTTAGCGTAACAGCAACCTTAGCGTAGCAGCGACCTTATCGTAACAGCAATGTTAGCGTAGCAGCAATGTTAGCATAGCAGCGACATTAGTGTAGCAGCGATGTTAGCGTAGCAGCGACCTTAGCGTAACAGCAACCCAAGCGTAGCAGCGACCTTAGAGTAACAGCAACCCATAGCAGCGACCTTAGCATTGCAGCAATGTTAGCGTAGAAGCGACCTTAGCATAGCAGTGACCTTCTTAGCATAGCAGCAACCTTAGAGTAGCAGCGACCTTCTTAGCGTAGCAGCAACCTTAGAGTAGCAGCGACCTTCTTAGCGTAGCAACAATGTTAGCGTAGCAGTGACCTTGGCGTAGCAGCGTCCTTGACGTAGCAGCGACCTTAGCGTAGCAGCGTGCGACTCATTTCACCCACAACCATCAACCTTGGAGAGTTCGTGTGACGCTGCAGTCAGCATATTTCACAAGTGCCTGAGAGATGTGGGGCTGAATAATGTGTCCCATGAATAAAACACATTAAGCTACAAAACATGTTGAATTATTCACTTTTCAGAGCTGCTGTCCCTCGCCACGCTGCAGGTTTGGCTTCTACACTCTTCCCTTGTCCTCACACACATTCCTCATCTTCATCTTCGTCCCTGTCTCACCTCTCAGTCAGCTGACTTCACACTGATGTCGACCCACCACTGACTCCTGTCCCTGCTTGTCTGAAGACATCTTAGAGTGCGTCGTTCTCTCTGAGAGAATCCTTGATAAGTTGGAAACACGCAGAGGCTCCAAATAAATTCATGGTTTCGTGTTAATCTGAGACGACCAGCTGTGAGTTTCAAAGCCAAAAAAAAAGAGGGAGTTGATGTGAGATGGAGGGCGGTTTGCTAATTAAATACTTGACCCAGTATGTATCATTTTGTTTCGGCTCCATCAGGAATCTGTGATTTTCAGAAGAAGAGCTTAATAATCTCACTAGAACTAATGACTGCATTTAGGCACTGTTGGAGTAGAAAAGGAGCCTTTTGCAAAATCCTGTCATGTCAGAACTAAAGCTACATCTGAGGAGGCGGAGCTATGGAAAATCATACTCTTTATTCTTCAGCACACAGACATTTTGGACAATGTGATGCTTCTAGCTTCGTTGGCACAGTTTGAGAAGGTTTTTTCCACAGAGCAAGGACCTCAACCCCATACAGCTATAGCAAGCCATTTTAACATTTAAAGGTCCAATATTATGCGATTTTTCCCCCATCTTCATTTGTTCTAAGAACCCCAAAAACATAGTATTCGAGGTTTATTTTCCCAAACTCACCTGTTTTCCAGAGTTTTAGCCTCTGAAAAGTCACTTTGTGATAAACTCTACACAAACAGGCTGATTTGCGGCCTACTTATGCATATTCATGAGTAGGCGTGTCTATAGGCAGTACACTGACTTCCTCCTCACGGCACGGTGACGTAGGGCCAGAAGACGGCCCGCCCTCCTCCCACCCACTACGTAGCCGAGCTCACATCCGTCATCAAAGTGGGAACGTGTAAGAAAGGAGCAAATCACCCTCGAACTAATCAATGAAAAAAACACTTTGGGCATGTGTATGATGCCCAAATAACACTTTATCATGTTTAATGCACAGAAGAGTCAATTTAGCTCAAAATGGGCCCTTTAAAAACTAAGTTGGACTATCCGGAATTAACACTGTAGATATTTGTAATTCAATTTTTCCAAGTCAAAAAGAAAACTTTTAATCAAAATGAAATTGTGGATATCTTCAAATAATTTGAAGATATTGTTGGTTCTCCATGGCAACGGGAAAGCTTTCTTTAATACAACACTTTGACAATTCAGAATACAGACACAGTGCACTGTACAATGATCATTGGTTTCCCAAAATATGACTCCAATCAGACCCTTGTGTGTGTGTGTGTGTGTGTGTGTGTTTCCCTAGACCTTCTTAGGTCATCATTTCAGTTACACAATCGTTTTCCCATAACCTTTAGCAATCCACATCATTTAGTTGAACAAACATTTCCTGGGAATGTTTACTTCATATCTGGACACGCACACACATACAGCCAATTTCCAAGACATTCTTGCACGTACATGTCGTCACGTGCCAGAAACATTTCCGTCCCAGAGACTAACTATTTTCCCCAACAATATTAGGGGTGGGAACCTCTGGGTACCTCACGATACGATACGATACGCGATACAAAGCTCACGGTAACGATTATCTCACGATATGACAATACTGCGATTATCGATTTATTGGTCAGAAATCAATCTACATAATAAAAATGGATGCGCGTTAATTCTCACATCTTATAAAAGCCTTCAGAGAAGAGTACAAGCTGTTCCAGTTATGAGAGGAACAACTCCATGTTAAAGTGTATGAAATCTATTTAAGTCCTTGTGTTATATAATATAAAAAAATCATAAAAAAAAAACTATGTTAAAAATAATAAATAATGTGTCTAATATTGTTCCTACGTTTAGGGTATTTTGTCTGTTTCAATTATTTGCTTTGCTGCAAGCTTTTATATTCAGCTTTTTTTTTCCATCTTTTTCATTAAAACAGAGTGAACTTAAGTTCCAAACATCTTTTTGTGACAACCATCTGCAGATAAACATTAGAACTGATAATAAACATGTTGGAAACAGAGTTTTATGTGTTGTTACTATTAAATAGTCGGGTACATTTCCATGATCTGATGATATGATATGATTAAATATTTGCTTGTCACGATACAATATTGCCTGATACTAAACAATATATCGTCGCAATATCAATAATTATAAATTTCACCTTTACAAGTATACATTTTTGACAGTGTGACGATACATTTTTTTGCTTCTACAACAGATTGTGATTTTGTTTAGTTCTTCAATTATCTAAATAAAAAACTAACCAGAACCTGAAAAGTGCAACTTTTAGCTAAAAATCATTGAGTAGTGAGGTAGTTTAACAAGGTCTGATGGTGCGTTCACTGACACCTAGTGACCGGGAGTTTACGTGCTATGCCTATGTTAGGAACATTAAATATTTTTGTTTTTTACTTTTTTTTTTTTTGGGATTAATGCGATAATCATGCGGTGAAATATTGCAATACATTTTTTACACCCTTACTATTAAACCACTAGGGGTGTAAAGATTAATCGATCTAGATTGATTGATTGTTTGATCAATGATTTAGTCAAATTCATAGCCATTTTGCCTTCAGGGTTTGTTTTTTTTATATCCCCCTAAAACTAGGTTATGACCGTTTCCATCCACAACAACCCTGCTAGCATGAAGCTAACGGCCTGCAGCCGAGAGAGAGATAAAGAAGAATAAGTCAGCAGTATGGAAGCATTTTGGCTTCCAGAGAAAAGAAGGATAAGAAGAATGAGCAAATGCTCTTTGCAGATAATCTGTGGCCAGATAAAATATACGGGAAACACGACTATTTTAGCTGAAACGGTATTGATCCCCACGCTAACGTTAGCATTGCAGAAGACACCACAGCAAGCTAACTTTTTCCCTCTAAAGCTAAACAACAATTCAAACAGAGCTAAGGAGAAAACTCACGTGTAATGACATGAGGCCTTTCAGTGTCGTGGAAAATTACAGTTTTCAAAAATCTTCTCCGTACTTTGGAGTCAATATACTCCATTCCCTGAGTGCAAACAGCCACTTCAGTGAAACTAGCATTCCAAACCTTTACCATCAAGTCAAAAGGTTGTTTTTCAAAGAATGTTTTCCAATAAAATTCTCAAAATCTGTCAATATTGTGTTTTTATTCTTTGATGTGAAAAAAAAAACAGATAGTGCTAAATGGGTTCAAAATATTGTCTGATATCAATCCAATGCCTCGAAATCAAATCGGCAAAATATTGAATCGTTTTTCTGATAATCAATATTGTATTGGAATGAAACATGTGATTTACATCGCTATAAACAACAGCAACCAGCACCTGCTGATCCAGCACAAGTAAAACAGTGGAAAAACGTGTCATTAAATCCAAAGACTCCTGGACATTTCCAGCTAAAAACAGCTGTAGAATCCTCAAAAATTGATATTTTTTGGTGAAATTTGTTTTGTATGTAGGTAGCACCTGATACTCTGCTCTCACCTTGTTTTCAAGCCAATACACATAACTCAATTTGAACTGTTTATGATAAAATAAGTCAGGCGAGGATGGAAATATTTGTACTCATGTTCATACAACAATTACTCACTTGTACTGATACTACGGCTGCACGATTATGGCCAAAAATGATCATCAAAATTGTTTATCATATTAGGGGAAAAATCTGTGTTTTTCTTGCACTACTTTTAAACAATGTGTGTACAGTTTATAGTGCAAAATGAAGCTTTCAAATTGAATAATAATAAAAAAAATAATAAAGAAAATATTAACCCAAGCATTTAAAATATAACAAAAACTAACTGAAAAAATACAAATGTAAATATTGCAGACGATCAGGTTAATATAATTGTGGCAACCAAAATTGTGATCACGATTAAAATTTTATTAATTGTGCACCCCTAACAAGTGTTCAAAATTATTGTAGATATCTTTCAATAGAGACAAAACAAAAGTGCAGAATGCACCAAAGGGTTCAAACAGTTATCGTTCCAATTTGGGAATGTCTTGGACCAGGCGTTTTTCCTAAATCTGGGTGGACCTTAAGGGGAGAGACAGTGTGTTTTCATGGGTAATGTTCATGTGACACTTAGCAACAGCAGCTAAAGCAACAATCAATAACGTCAACGACCACAAGCATCGACTCCACAAATATGAGCATTACATCTGAGTGAGGAAGGCTTCTGATTGGCTGTACTCACCAGGGCACAGTAGGTTTCCGGTGGGTCTCCACAGGTGATGTTAGGCGGATCCAGGGTGACCTTCAGGAACTGGGTCATGTCCGCTGCCTCCGGCTGGCAGGCCATGAAGTCCCAGGTCAGGCCTTCGTCGGAGTAAATCTGGGACTTGCACACGTCGTAATGACCCCACGCCGCTGGGTAGTGCTGCATGGCCGCCTGGCAAACAGCGGTCCACAACGCCTGCAGCGTCAGGGCAAAGTTAGGTCTCATGACTGGATGTCTGTCGGCGCCCTCTGAGGAGGAGGATTACACGTCTGGTTCCACTGGGTTCTCTCAGCTGGAGAGAGGAGACATGCCAACACCTGTCAGCTGAGGCCCACGGTTCGCCGTGATCTGATTTATTTTAGATTTCAGTCGATGGTGGACAGGGAGGGTTACTGGTCCATGGAGACGATAAGGGGAGAAGAGTTGGGCAGTAGAAAGGGGGAAGAAGAGGAGTGAGGTATGAAGGAGATAACCCTCTGTCACGCTGAAAGGACGATGAGTGAAAATTCTCCTCAGAATCCCTGGCTGTCAATCATGGTCCTCGTCCTGTGTGATGATCTCCCACTGAAACAGAAAAACAGAGAAAAGGGTTGGAACGATGTAGGATGTTGGTGTTCTTGTTTAATCTCGTGGTTCTCAACCTTTATTTATCAAAATAAAGGTTCCAGAGAGCGGGGACCCCCACTGTAGCTGAAGGTGGTTGAACACAGACATGAACATTGAAGAACAGTCATGTGGAGACAGGGTCATCTATAAGGGGGGATAAAGGGGAGAGATTTTTGGGGTCCATCTATAAAGTCAGCAAAATGATGGTCCATTGTTCTATGAATCTGTGATAACCACATTTAGTTATTCCTCTGAATAATATCCACTGTTATACAGGAAGTTTATTATTATTATAGTCATCTTAAAGATGGAAATCCAATAAAATGTGTTAAAAGTGATAAAAAATGGTGGAAAAGTTGGTAAAATGGGATTTAAAAAAACCCCAAAATTGGTTAAAAGTTGCAAATGAGTGGCCAAAAACAGTGATAAAAAGAGTTCAAAGTGTCAAAATTGGCTTAAAAATTGAACATTTTGTTTAAACTGGCAAAAAAAATGGGCATGAAAAATGATGAATGTGATTAAATTAGAAATGAGCATGAAATACGGTGAGAAGAGGTTAAAAGTTACAATAATAGCTGAAAAGTGGTGGAAAGGGTTTATAAGTGCTGAAAAATGTCTTGAAAGTGGAAAAATGAGCAAAAAGGGCATTGAAATGTGATGTAGAAGTGTCAGAAATGCATTAAAAGGAGCAAAAATATGGCACGAAAAAGTGTACTTGCAGAAAAAGGGTAAAAATAAGCAAAAATGTGCTCAAATTGTATTTCAATGCTACTTCGTGTTTAAATCCAGGATAAACTGTTAACTAGAATAACAAAAATAAATGTTATATTTAAAGAAAAGCAGCAAACGGAGTAATTAATAAAGGAAATAAACATGGTGGTGAAATGGGATTTTAAAAACCATAGAATCTGGTTAAAAGTTGCAAATTAGAGTGGACAAAAATATACAGAAAAAGTGGTAAAAAGGGTTAAAAGTGTCAATATTGGCTTAAAAATGGCAGAAAAAAGTCTGAACAATTGTTTAAACTGGCAAACCCCTGATATAACAATAACACCAGTTGGTAATTCCGGCAGTTTATTTAATTTAATTTTTTAAATAATATGCTAAGGTTTCTTTTGTTCACAATTAAGTGAAAAAGTAGTAACAATGACTTTAAACTGGCAAATAATGGGCATGACAAATCGTGAATGTAGTTAAATTGGCAAAAATAGGCAGAGGTTAAAAGTGACACTAATGGGTTACCATATGTGACATTAGGTGGAAAAGTGGTGGAAAGGGTTTATAAGTGCTGAACATGTCTTGAAATAGAAAAATGTGCAGTAATGTAGCAAAAAACCATTAAAAGGAGCAAAAAAAGTGATGAAAATAGGTTAAAATATGGCAAGTTTGGTGCCTTTCTTTGATTGCAAATCTACACAAAGACAACAAATTGTCAGAAATTTTAAAAATACCCATAATCCAAATGTGTTCATGTAAATGAGCATAGTGAGAATTAAATCACAATATACTGTATAGCACAGATTTATTATGTATTACCTTCTTTGGCCTTCATGTGCAATAGTCATGTTTAAACTTTCATTAGAACACAAATGAAGACGGCTCAAAGCTGCAGCGCAGACATGTGGAAAAGCAAACTTTATGGAAATACAGAGCAAAAATATTTATTGCCTTGACGGAAAATGTTAAATTCACGAAGCAGCCAAGGTCAGGAGCAGCAGAGTGATAAGCAATACCGCGGGAATATTATTAGGAAAGACATTAAATTAGCTGGAAAAATACAGTTTTTCCTATAGTGAGACAACCCTGGTCTTTATAGGAAATACATGGGTTAGATTCAGAGGTGTAAACAGTACTCATATTATATACTACTCAAGTAGAAGTACTGTTACTTCAGTACAAGTGTGTCGTACATAAAATACTCAAGTACAAGTAAAAAGTAGATAAATTAGATAGTACTCAAAGTAAAAGTTACTAGATATTTTCACCCCCCATGTTTATTTTTGGTAATAAATCTTGGTACAGTTCCCTTGCATACAGTAAACATCTCATGTAGAAACTGTAAAATAGTTGTTCTCAAAATTAATTTTCACCAAATTTTGCCAGATCGCTGCACATTTAGGGGTGCATGGCACACTTTCTCACAATGTTGATGTTTTTTCTATTTTCAGGAATAATGTTTGAACTAATGATCTTACTCAATAAGTATGAATACAGTCTATTAATGACCATACTTAGCTTTATATTGTTCTAATTTCTGATATCTGTGAAAGTTGTGCATTATTTAGTTGAGCAATAAAAAAAAGTAGAAAACGTGTGCCACCCTTTACTGATGTTTGGTACAGATGTTCAAAATGTCAACAGGAAGAAGGAAAAATGCGATCTGGCAACATTGGCAACCTTTATCAGAGCGGGGGCCACAAAAATGTGTTTGTTTGATCAGAGGGCCACATGATCAACATTCATGACTCAGCATTTCAAATAATTAGCGATCTGAGCATTAATGCAGTCATTTTGTGTGTTTTTCTCTCATTCTGTGTATGTTTGTTGTTGTCTTGCTCGTTGTGAGGCATTTTGTGCATTTATGTCTTTTGTGTATTTTTCCTGTAAAATGTGTTTTTTGGAGTAATATTGTGTATTTGTGCTGTCTTTTTGCATTTTTTAAAGTCATTTTTATGTATTTCTGTTGTCGTTTTGCTCATTTGTTTATACTGTGGGTTTGCAGAGTCATACTACGTGTTTTTCCTGTGTTTTGTCATTTTCTGTATTTTTGCATATTACTGTTGTCAATTTGTTTATTTTTGTAGTCGTTTCATTTGTTTTTGGAGTATTTTCTGTCTTTTTCTGTCTTTTACTGTATTTTCCTGCAATGTTGGAATTCTTTGTGTTTTTTTAATGTATTCTTGCACTTGTTTTGTCTGTATTTTTTTGTCATTTTGTACATTTACTTTTGGGGGCCGCATTAAATTAGACCGAATGTGGCCCCCGGGTCACCAGTTGCCTATGTCTGACTTATACCATCATGTTGTGAACCACCCTACTGTAAAAAAAAGAGATTAAATATTGCACATCTGTATAAAATAAAAGGTTTGTCAAAATGTACATATAAACACCCACCCTCGACCCAATAAAGTGGCAGGGCGTTGATCAGAAACGACACGGCAAAGAAAATATAGATTATGTTCAAGGGAGCATGAAATAATAATAAATTACTCAGTAATGGTTGGGTGTAGAAATGTAATGAATTACTTAACTTCTTAAAACTAACTTAAGTACAAGTAAAATAATCGATTTAGAAATATAAGGATCAAAAATCAGAATCAGAAGTACTTTATTGATCCCAGGGGGAAATGACCTGCTCAAGAAAGAAAAATCTGCACCTTTTTCTCTTTTTTTCAATAAAAGGCTGTTAATTAAATAAGGATTAAATACACATGCACACATTACAGTCGAAAAAAATAAAAAAGACAAATAATAATAACAATACAAAAATACAATTGTACAAATATAATACAGATATACACAACAATCAGATCACAGTGCTGAACACTTGGCTTTACACCGATCTGATCAGCTATATCAAATCGGCCGATATTTAGCATTTCATGCAATTAACATGATCGGCTGTAATGATGATCAATGATGTCATAGTTGTGATGAAACTTTCTGTAGATTCTCCCACTGCATTGTTTTATCGTCTCATTTACACCGAAAGATGAAAACCTATGAGCGAACGGTGAAAATGTCGATCATCGAGCATCTGCTGTTAGCGCCTGTGTGTGTTTGTATGTGTGTGTGTGTGTGTGTGTGCGCGCGCTTGTTTTGCATTCATACCGGAGAGTTCTGTCCGTGATGGTGACACAGATGGTGGATCTTGTTGGGTTCTTTTTTCGTACTATGGACTTTATATTTTGTTAAGCGCACTGATATGACTTTGTTGTAAATTGCGCTATATAAATAAAGTTGAGAAGTGCACGTGTGTGTGTGTGTGTGTGTGTGTGTGTGTGTGCGCCACCTCCGCTGTGCACCTGTGAATACGGACTATACGCAACAGCAGGTTTTGCGATGCCACAGTCAGGAAATGTGTTTGCTCCTATTGCTAATGCTAATGCTAATGCTAATGCTGATGGAGTCTGCGTCCACAGCTTCATCTCTAACTCTCTTGTAATCTACACAGCTGCTGTTCAGGGACTAAATGAAATGGCATAGGTCATGATACGATACGATATATCCCGATATTACAGAATAAGGCAATTATTGCAATTTTTTTATTATATGACTTAAGAAACAACTAATCTGTCAATGTGTACACCTTCATGAGAACATTATGTATGACATAAAATGTATTTATTTATTTAAACCAACTTTGACTTTAGTGCAGCTTAACTGAGGTATATGCCTAGAACAACAAATAAATGCAGAAAGTTAGTACTTTCTTTTTAGATTTTATTGAAAAAACACAAGCTCTTCAACATGCCCAGGTTTCAGTGAACTTCTTTGTGCAGTTACAATGTCTCCTTCAGTGGAAAAGACTTTCCTGGTTAAATAAACATAAAAAAAAAATAAAAATGAATGCATCTTAAATCGATCCGAAAGTCGCGCGACGTAATATTACGATATATCGCCAAATCAATTTTTTTCAACACCCCTAATCTTCAGACCGTGACTGAAAGATACACACATGAGTCTAACTTCGCTCTGGGGGCTGAAGCTATCTTCACATGGAACTCTGGTTTAATTCAATGGCTGCAAAGTTTATTTTGCCAATCACTAAAAAGGGCATATAGTTTATAATCAATCTGCTCCGGTCTCACACACTCCCTCACTTCACACACTGGTTGAGCGATCAGGGCATTCATTCACAGTTAAAGGGCCACGCACCCACACACACACACCCACACACACACACACCCACATATTCACTGACAACAAATGTTATGTTCAGGTCCTGCATGGAAATTATTCAACTCTTCCACAAACAACCTGAATTCATATGATTGGATTGGTGATCTTTTTTTTTTTTTTTTTAACTCACTAATCAGTGATCGGCTCAAAGATCCTGATTGTGTAAATATATTAAAAAAGTACAAGTGCCCATAAAAGCAACTTCATTACAGTAATGTGAGTACTTGTAATCCATTACTTTCACCTCTGGTTAGATTCCATCACATGCGAACAAAGGAAACATCTTTTCTTTGGGGAAAAATGGGAGCAGAATTTATCCAGATGTGAAAGCGTGAAACAGACACGTGAGCAAGAGTTGTGTGTCAAAGGACAGAGTGAGCACGGAGAGGTGAAGAAATGAAGCTGCTTAAATGTAAAATGTAAGAATGTCAATGAGGGAGATGTCAGCAGGTGAAGGAGCAGCCAATTATCCAGGCACACAGCTCCCTGTTCCCATTAAGAGACATAATATCAGCATGTTAGGAAGGCGTGTGTGTCTGTGTGTGTGTGTGTGTGTGTGTGTGTGTGCAACCGCTCACTCAGGAGCTGTTTGAGTCACAGGTAATGAGAGAACAAGCCTCCATAACAAGCAATAGAGATCAGAAAAAAGCCTGGGTCGTTAGTTCCTCCGTCCTGGACGCAGCAGCCCCTTCCTCTCATTACTCCCTCTGTTAAGAACCCAGAGGAGGAGGACGAGGAGCCGCGGAGAACAGGTGGAGCAGGTGTAATGACCGTGTGCATTCTAAGGATCATTTTCAGCTTCTTCCAAACATCCATCATCAAAGTGTGAGGACATCACAGGAGATGAAACTAAGACATTCCGATAGAAACATGAACAGCACGACGTCAACTCTGCTTTTGACCACAGATATACCGACACCGTCACGGTGAAACGACTTCATAAGGTGTAGGCAAATGGTGGCCCGGGGGCCACGTTTGGCCCTGGGTCTAATTTTATGTGGCCCCTAAAATTAAGGTACAAAATGACAAAACAAGAGCAAGACTACATTAAAAAAACACAAAGAATTACAATATTGCAGGAAAATAAAGTATAAGACAAGAGAAAAACAACAAAAATACTACAAAAACAAACAAAACGACAACAAAAATAAACAAAAGAGAACATTAATACACAAAATTACTCAGAAAAATATAAAAAATTACAGAAAATGACAACAGTACACCAAAAGACAAAAAACACTGCAGTACTCACAAATAAGCAAAATAACAGAAATACACAAAATTACTCAGAAAAATATACAAAATTACAGAAGAAAAACATGAAAAATAACTCTGCAAACCCACAGTACTAACAAACAAGCAAAACAACAATAGCAATACACAAAATTACTCAGAAAATGACAACAAAAAGAACAAAATAAATGCACAAAATGCCTCACAACGAACAAGACAGCAACAAACATACACAGAATGACAGAAAAGCACACAAAATTAGTATAAAAACTCTTTATTCTTTCCTGTATTAATGCTCAGATTGCTCATTATTCTAAATGCTGAGTCATGAATGTTGATCATGTGGCCCTCCGATCAAACAAACACATTTTTGTGGCCCCGCTGTGATAAAAGTGGCCGACCTGTGCTGCAGTACATGATAAAATGAATGAATGGATGAAGTATGTTTATCAGCCTGAATCATACATACTGTACTTTTATGACTTATTTCTTAGATTAGAATGTTAGAAACAGTTTGATCAAGTGATAATACTCAAACAGGTATGAGAAAAACTGACCATTAACCAAAAACTTAACCACTTTTTTTAACCTTCAATAGAAGAATATTCTACAAATGAATACAATAAATTAGAGCAGGGTGAAAAAAAAATAAATCTCAGATTTTTTGAAGAAAAATTCAAGTTTCGATTCGATTTTTTTTTTTTTAATGCACTTAAAAATGACTCAGATATGTTGTCAAAAGTACAACTTTATTGCTGTGATTGTCCTCAAGAGTTAAAATGCATAGAATAATCCCAAAATAAAAAGTAAATGAGTCTCTGTCATTCAACAGTTTCAAGCTTTAAACCAGGTTTAAGAAAAAGTGCAACAGCAACTTCACAGTAGCTTCAATTTTCTGATTAAATCAATTTTTTGCCCAGTACTACAATAAATTAAAGAAATATATTAGAAGACTAAAAAAAACCTTCATAAATCCAATAAAAACAAAAAAAAATGTTGTGGGACTAGATTAAAACAAAAAACATCCAATTAATTCATCTAAATTATTGGCCTAATAATATTTTGGTGTATGATAATCAATGAAAACAATAACTGAGCTTAACTAAATGGTGTTTATTATTTCCATCACTGAGTGCTAACATAATGTGTAATATGAATACAAAATATTATGATTGCATTGTTCACAAGTCACTAACTTAGATTAAACTAAGATATATTCATGCTTTTCTGGATTTTTTTTTTAACTTTCAAAAAAAATAATGTGTTTTTGTGTATTAAAATAAAAAAAAAAAACACAGAACATTCCAGAGAAGTGGCCACAACTACCTCTGGTTCTCCTGTTTCTTGTGTTGTGCATCAGTATTATGGGTATACTGGGAACTCGTGAAATGAGAAAGGTTCCGCTCTGTTTGGAGTGGACTGTGTTTTTTTTTTTTTGTCACAAAACACAATTAAAACATTGAAAACTGAGCCCTATTCTTTTTTTTTATTGATATTGAACCAATATCTAATATCAATATCAAGTTGGGACACACTTAATTATTAATAACACAAATATTATAAAAAAAGTCTAAAAAAACAACAATGAAACAATACTGCTGACACTACATTTCTTCTTCTTCGTCTAAACCAGCAAAAAGGCCACAACTGTCAACCAAGATATTTGTGATTTCATCTTCTCCACAGACAATCTGAATTTAGCAGAGACTCTTTTTCATTCCTCATGAACAAAGGTGAAAACTGTCTTTATCCTCGTCATGTTTAGAAAGTAAAAGTCAAATGCCAAAATGATGCAGAAATACAAGGAAGGAGCTCCAAAGCGTCCATGATGAGGTCAAAGGTGGAACTTTCTGTGAACCCACATGATGTAGGACACACGATGTGAACCCAGAGAGACGTTCTACTGTTCCTACATCTAAGAAGGAATGACTGGAGTTGTGGAACAAAGTTCTCCAACGATGAAACATGAGTCAACTCCCATAAAAGGAAGAGAAGGTGAAAAAACTGGCTTCATTACTATTTTTTTAACAGTTTCAGCCAATTTTTGCTCATTTTTACCCTTTTTCTGCAACTCCACCAAACTTGCCATATTTGAACCTATTTTCATCACTTTTTCTTGCTATAATTTGCTCCTTTTAATGCATTTTTGCTACATTACTCCCATTTCTCACACTCCTCCATCACATTTTAATGTCTTTTCTGCACATTTTTTCCACATTAGATATGACATTTTCAGCACTTATAAACCCTCTCAACCACTTTTCCACCTAACGTCACATACTGTATGTTGACCCATTATTTAACCTCTTTTTACCATATTTAATGCTTTTTTTTTTGCCAATTTAACCACATTTACCATTTATCATGCCCATTATTTGCCAGTTTAAACTAATTCCTCCTACTTAATAAATACATTACCCCACCCCCCAGTTCTGCCACTTTTGACCCAAAATTGACACTTTTAGCTTTTTAACTATTTCATGCTTATTTTTGGCCAATTTAACCACATTCACGATTTCTCACACCCCCATTATTTCCCAGTTCCAACTAATTGTTCCAATATTGACACTTTGAACTTTTTAGTCCATTTTTGGCCACTCTAATGTGTAACTTTGGAACAATTTCTGTGGTTTTTAAAATCTCATTTCACCACCTCTTCCAACATTTTTGGTCCCTTTAATCCCATTTTATTTCTGATTAAAACCAGGATTTCCATCTTTTAGATCAGTGGTTCCCAATATTTTTTGTCCCGTGTACCCCCATTTGCTTTTTTGTCAAATCACGTGTACCCCCTCTTTATATCATAAGTACCATCTCCATAACTTCATATGCTTTTTCGTTTGTGGAACAGCGGGCTCTTCTAAACCCCTAGATGTGTCTTGAACATAGTTTACCTGAGGCTTAATTTACAAATTTAAAACAATGAGTGGAAATTATGTTTTTAAAAATACAATGCAACGTTTATGTAATTACTTCAATGGTAAATAAATATGTCTCCTTTGTAAAATGTAGCTAATTATTATTGTCTACTATTGTTAGAAATGTGATAAAACGGCCTCTACAGCAGAAAATAATCCTGTTTCAATAAATTACAAGAAAATAATATAATTTATTGAGCGATGGTATCGTTAATATGTGGTGAATTTGTCAAAAAAATATAAACATAAAAATAAAAAAGCCAAAAAAGGAACTAGGACCATTTCCCGATTCTTTTTATATTAATTGATTAAATCTTTCCAAGTACCCCCTGCAATGTGCTCCTGTACCCCTAGGGGTACACGTACCCCTGTTTGGGAATCGCTGTTTTAGATGACTATAATAATAATAAACTTCCTGGATAATAGTGGATATTATTCAGATGAATAAATAAATGTGGTTATCACAGATTAATAAACAATAGATCATCATTTTGCTGACTTTATGGATGGACCCCAAAAATCTCTCCCCTTTATCCCCCCTTATAGATGACCCTGTCTCCACATGACTGTTCTTCAATGTTCATGTCTGTGTTCAACCACCTTCAACTACAGTGGGGGTCCTCGCTGTCTGGGCTGAAACGGTTGAAAACCACTGATTTAAGGAACAAGTTCACTGCACTTGATGTTGGATACAATAATCAGAAGAAACATACCTACTGTACATTGGTTTTGAAAGTATTTTTGTTTAAACTAGACTAAAACTGAAACTATAATGTGTTACTGTTAAAGTTGTTTGCTGCTGCCTTTCTTGGATATGAGGTCGAGCTTAAAGAGATTGTTCAGTTAAACAGAACTTCCAGTTTAAGTCTAGCTTAACTTTTTTAAAAAAGGGAAATAAACATGGAGTTGTCTTATTTTTTCAAGATCTTGTAGAAGTGTTGAAATTCCTTTAACTTGGCATGTTTTCGGCATTAAATGTGGAACTCTTCTGGAGTGGCACGTGTTTTTTGTCCCTGAAACCCAAAACAGAGAGTATTTGAGCCTAGATTTAGGTTAAATTGAAGAGAAGTGGTCTTTTTTGGGCCACTATTATTCCTCATAGAAACCACATACAGTACGGTAGTAGAGCAGCTGGTGAGGAGTGTCAGACTCTGCCTTTTCTGCTGCTGCTAGCGAGCCTTTTATATTTAAACCACATGAATGTTTCACGAGGTGCGGTGGGAGTGGGATGGAGATGTTTGCTTGGTGCACCCAAACATCCAGCCGCCCGCTCACCTTTCTGTGAGGCTGAGAAACATCAGCCTCTCTCCTGTCTCTGAGACGCACCCGAGCGTGTCCACACTAACCATAAACCACTAGGGAACCGTTACACGCACGTCCCCAGAGCCACTTACAGGAAGCCACTTGTAAATCATGCATATCATCAAATAAAGTGATGAAGAAAGGGGTTTTTTTCCCTCTACAGGGGGTTTTCCAGCTTTTGCACTTTTGAAGGTTGGGACTTATTTGTGGAAGTTTTTGCTCGTGATTTACTATAGTTTTAGTTCAGCAAAGCCCCCAGTGTTTATTTCCCTTTGCTTTCCTATTTCCATCCCATTGATTGCTGTATTATTTGTTGACCACTGCTTTGTGCACACTCAGCACTTTCTGTGGCTGCAAGCTGTGAGGTGTCAACATTATCAACAGCTCCACACTCGCTTTCACTTGTTTGCTAAAGTATGAGAGGAACATGCATTTTTTTTCTGCTAATAATGCTGTCAGAGCCTCAATGCTACAAAGTTCCTGAGTGATGGCCCCCTAGGGGGCAGTATGCACACTACATGGTTTAGTTCATGTGTAGGTACGAATAAAAAGAGCTCATCTGCAGTACGTCTAAAGCTACACTGAGGCTATGATGAGGGTTCAGGATTACAGGGTCATAGTGAGTGAAAACTGAAGCAGTGAATAGTTTAAGTTGATTTACCAAATGCATGAAAATATTTAATTAGACACAGCAGAGATTGGAAACTTTTATCAACAGGGCCACTAAAATCAGAGCATTAACACAGGAAACGATGAAGGGTTTCTGTTGTTATTTTGTATTTATTTCTCTAACTTTCCGTGTTTTTGTTGGCGTCTTGTTTTTTTTTTGTTTTTTTGTTTATATAAAAAAACTTGTGGGTTTTCGAAGTCATTTATTGTGTTTTTAGTGTTGTTTTGTGTGATTTTGTTTATAAGAGTCTTTTTGTGCATTTTTGAAGTCATTTTGTTCAATGTTCTCTAATTTTGTGAGTTTCTGTTGTCACTGTGTGTTTTTGCAGTCGTTTTGCCATTTTTTCTTTAATTTTCTCAGGTTTTGTTGTCACTGTGTGTTTTTGTAGTCATTTTGCAATGTTTTCTATAATTGTGTGTGTTTCTGGTTTCGTTTTATGTATTTTTTGTATATTTATCAATGACTTTTGCATAGTTGTAGTCATCTTGTGTGATTTTGAAATAAATTTCTGTATTTTTGCTGTTTTGTGTATTTTTTGTCATTTTGTGAGTTTTTCTGTAATATTCTGTGTTTCTGGATTCATTTAGTGTATTTATGACATTGTTTTGTATACTTTTTTACTTATTTTAATAAAAGTTGCAGTCATTGTTTATCAGTAAATTTGTGTATTTTTGCTGTTTAGTGTTTTTTCCTGTCATTCTGAATGTTTTTGGAGTCATTTTGTGCAGTTAGGTTGGGGGCCGCATGTGGCCCCTGGGCCAATAGTTACCTGTGTCTGACTTACAGAATGTGTGTTCTCATTTGAAATCAAACTAGACTGTGTGTGAGTCTAAAAGTGTAATAATTGTTAATTTCACACATTCAGCCATTTTCCTTCCATGTTCCCAGTTATTCAGTCTCCACCTGCTCTGCACGTACACGTACACGACTGCCTCAGTAAAGGATTAAACAAGCACACAGACCAGAGAGGGCGTGACACAAAGGCATCAAAAACATAAAGTTGGAACCTGGAGCGAGAAGAAGCAGCTTTTCTCCTCCTTCCTTTTTAGGATCACTATTAATTTTCTCACTAAAAACCTGCCAATAGGACCTCATGAATGAAACTCACATGGAATTCACTACCAGAGGTCAAAGAAATGGACTCACGTTACTGTATTTGAGTTGCTTTTATGGAATTTATTATATTTCTACACCCAACCGCTACTGAGAAAATTATTATATTTTTGTTTTAAAATGAGCAACAGACATTGTGAAATTACAAAAAAATTAAATGACCAAACATCACTGCGTCACATCTTAGCCGACCAATCAGATTCAACATAAAGCACCAACACACCAAAACAGCATTGAATGGAGGTTATTTCCTCAGTTTTTGAGGTCATAAATGTATCTATACTTAGAGCCTGATCCTTTTATTATTTTGAATTGAATTTATTGGTGTAATTTCATTTTTAAATGAATTGTACATTTTGACAAACCTTTTATTTTATACAGATGCCTTTGTGGAAAATAAATGAGGTTCCAATTGTGCAAGATTTCACAATTTCCTTTTCACGTTTCTACATGAGAAGTTTACTGTATGCAAGATTTATTACCAACAATCATTTAATTGAGCTACTTTTTACTTGTACTTGAGTATTTACCGTATGACTTACTTGTACTTGTATTTGTGTATGACTTCAATCAATGAACTGTACTGTAGGATACATCATTTTACACCTCTGTTCACTCTGCAGATTGAGAAATTTAGAAACCTAGAAGTTTCCTTCCTGATCAAAGGGAACTTGTGGAAAAATGAGTATAAAGTGTGAGGTGAGGGTCCTCCTATCTGAAGGCATGCTGCAGACCCTCACTCCTCCATCACGTCCCCCACTCCCACCCTGCCCACCCCCCTCCTGCACTACGCTCTGCACTTCTGACAGGGGCGACTGTGGCAGTGCAGCTGAGCACCCTCGGGCGTCGGTTACACCACTGGCACACACGCAGCCACCCGATGAGACAGTGAGTCAAGATATCACACATCTGCTGCCCCCCACCTCCCCAATGCCCACCCTCATCCTCTCTCTGTGACACGGGAGCACCTCCTCATGCATTATTGAAGACACTTTTCCTAAAAGGCTGCTTGCTGCACATTATTCTGCTGTAGCATGGTGACATGTCGGAATGCTCCAGATGTCCACTTAAGCTCCAAAGAATGTATTCACGCAGGTCGCTCATGGAACCTGATCATAGGGAAGACTCAGGCTGAGACATTAGTGAGGGCAGCATCCATAAAAATACTAATATTCATTCAATATTCAATCATTAGGATTGTTTTATAGCAGACCAACAGCTTCTTATCCAACGGAATGCAATGGTAGAAAATCAGTGTTGTAGATTCTAACTTTAAGGCTGGAGTCACAAACAGTTCAAATACTGCATAATCATCTCAGATTACTCAAACTCAGATGATCCCCAACTCAGGGTATGGTACCCCCAGGCTGTACGTCAGCACATTTCAGTGTCCCCTTTTCCCTAAAACAGTAAATCCTTTCAGCATCATGCAGGGAAACATGGATTAGCCTCTCAAACAGATGTTTCTCAGTGGCAGCTTATATACTGATGTCAGTACAACTTTAATACAAAACATAAAATAGAATTAGAAAACAACATAACAATGTGACTATAGAACCTCGACAGTGGAAAACTCAAAGAAATAAGTCCCTGATGGGACACGTTCCACATTTTGGGAATCACTGCAGGCTCAAAAGTGCAAACCAGGGAGGAAATCAAAGTCACGCACAACAAGATCCTGATCGTGCACGATTTTGTGATCAATGTCACAAGGGGGCGCCACTGATGGACGCAATCAAACACACTTAAGTTGGAGATTTAAGAACAAGTTAAAGTTTGTTTTTCTGTGCTTAGATTTGACAATTAAAAGTCACGCTGCAGTGGTAAAACATTCTCAGGTTTTTAAACTTCACCCCATGAGGCCTGCGGTGGCTCCAAAGCGCGTCATTTACGCACAAAAGGTAAACTTTGAAAATAACAACTTACGTCTCGTGGTCGCCTCTCTTTCATGGACGATGTGCTCAAAGTATCCTCGCGCTTTATTACCGCCGTTCAACAAGTTCCGAGGCGCGGAGTGAGACCATGAATGAAGAATGAAGCTCTTTAAGACGCGCTCCGGAGCGAGAACGTGATGAGTGCGCACGTCCGTCTCACAGGAATCGCTGCGCGCACCATCTCTGAATCTGAGAGTGTCGTTCCAATCAGGAGGGGGGGTGGAGGGGAGGGGGTTACCTGACACTTATAGTTCACACTAATGACTGATGGCTGTCCTGGTCAGCTCAGCACTGCATCTGAGGAGGAGAAGGAAAAGGAGGCAGCGGGGGCTAAAGTGTCCATCATCATCCTCTCCATCACGGTGTGAGTGTCAGGCACTGCGGGAGGAGGAAACTTTCACCTGCCGGGCTTCCTTTCCTTTCCTTTCCTTCCTTTCTTTCTCCTGACGCACGTCCCCGCGCTGATCAGCCACTCAGCGACTAGTCCGCGTGCGTCCAACAATATCCACCAGCGTCCGCGTGTCTCCCCGCGCTCCCGTTCCTCCGGAAAGATAAACGGAGGCTGTGCGCCACACTCTGCTCAGCTTTCCCACCCCTACCCCTCCGCCCCTGTCTCTCTTTCACACACACACACACACACACACACACACACACACACACACACACACACACACCCACGCACACACACACCTGTGTTATCCCCCCCCCCTCCACCACTCCCCCTCCTCCACAGACACAGACCGAACGGGTTCATCGGGACCCGCGGAAATCCACCGGGGAAGAAGATCGGCCCTGGTTCAACTTCTTATGGTTCATCCAACACTTCAGATTATTAATGTGTCTTTATTTTTATTGCATGTGGTCAAAATTCACACTAAATGAAATGCATTTTTATTATTATTATTATTATTATTATTATTATTATTATTATTATTATTATTATTATTATTATTATTATTATTTATTTATTTATGTATTGTTATTTATTTATTTTTATTTTTTACCAAATACAGTATTACATTTTATTACAGGCTGTTTGTGTTCCTTTTAAGTTGAGCTTGTTGTAAGTTTCTAAACTAAAAATATAATGAACATTTTATGAAATGTGCAAATGTTGAATATTAACATTACAAAAAAAAAAGAAGATTAATGATTATTATAGACTATTGGACAGATTCATTTATAGAGTTAAAGCGCTGACACGTGGTGCCTCTAACAAAATATCCAATAATGTTAATGTTTAAAATAATAATAATAATAATAATAATAATAATAATAATAATAATAATAATAATAATAATAATAATAATAATTCATATCTCGAAGCAGGTGAAACTCCCATAGTGGCCCCCGCACTCTCACGCCCTCGTGTTTTCTCACCCTGTGCGTAAAGGACAGGTCATGGTACCTCATGGCGCACTAAATAAAACTATCAAACGAAGGTCTATTTTATGCATATGTATTAATTAATTTCAACCTTAATAGGCTTTGTTTTCGTGCACCTCACCGCATGGAACTACTCCATCCAAACAGAGTAGCAGATAAAATAATTGACCCTGATAAAAAAAATAATAATAAAAAAGTGTGCCCATGGGGTCGCACGTGCGTATTACCCTCTTTACGCACGTACATCGCGTTGAATGAAGGTATGAAAAGACGGTGTAAAAAGCTTGCATTTGTTCTCCTAACACTCATCTGTCTCACTTGCTCTAATGACGACGCACATTCCGTACACCCACCCACCCAGTGCGCGGCGCAGCTTCCAAACTTTACGCGCCCCGACCTCCACTTGGAGACGAACGGAACGAAAGCAGATCGGCTCAGCTCAGACTCTCACCTGTTTCTGCTCCTTCACTCCACCCACAGCAGCCCGACTGTAGCCTGTTGCAGCCACGGAAATCCAGCTTTTAATCGGGACATTTTTTTTTTTCCTGCAGGAGTCGCGGGGACGAGATGAAGCTGGTTTCCGCCGCTCCCGGGGAATGGAGGAGAGGAGAGCTCCCGGTGGCACGGCGCGTCACTGAGCACCAGCCACACACACATTCACACTCACACACACCCAGGTGGAGATTTACCAACAGTCCTGCCAAGTCAGAGGTGAAGTGAGGGCTGGAAAAGGTTCAGAAGACGGTGAGACCAAAAAGGAGGATCTGATCTGATCTGATCACTCTCAGCACAACTTTGCCTCTGTGCTGGAACCATGCAGTGTGGAACAAACCTTCCTCTGAATTCCTTACAACAGGGGTTCTCAACCTTGGGGTCAGGAGCCCATTTGGGGTCACAAGACACTGAAAGGGGGTCACCAGCAGATGCCTTCAAGAAACAAAGAATATGTATTTGTGAACAATTTGAGCCCATTTTTGCTTTTTATTAATTTTTACCCCTTTTTCTGCAACTACACCAAACTGGACATATTTTAACATATTTTCATCACTTTTTGTTGCCATATCTTTGCTCCTTTTATTGCATTTTTGCAACATTTTAAGCACTTATAATCCTTTTCCACCACTTTGCCATCTAATGTCACAGATGTTGACCCAATATTGTCACTTTTAACCTCTTTTCACCATAGCCTATGCTTATATGTGCCATTTTAACCACATTCACAATTTGTCATGCTCATTTTCTGCCAGTTTAAACTATTATATACAGTAAAAACAATTGAAAAGCTTCCCCAGGGTTTAGAAAAGTTTTGGGAATTTTTGTACAGTTTTAATTTCTCCTGTGGGACACATTAGATGCTCTAAAACAGGGGTTCTCAACCTTGGGGTCAGGACCCCATTTGTGGTCAAAAGACACCTTCAAGAAACTAATAATATTTCATTTAAACCATTTAAGCCAATTCTTGCTCATTTTTACCCTTTTTCTGCAACCTCATCACTTTTCTTGCCACATTTTTTTTCTTTTCTGCAATTTTTTTTTATACTTTCAAGACATTTTCAGCACTTATTCCAATTCAAATAAACAAAAAAAAAAAAAAAACAGTTTGTCACTGGGGGGCAATTCAAAGGCACACAGAGCAGTAAACAAACAGCATTGCAGCTACACTAAAAAATAACCAAATATATTGTCAACAAAAGAACAGAAGAATAAAGTGTCATGATGTATAAACCTTTCTACCACTTTTCCACATATTGTCACATATGCCACATTCACGATTTGTTTATGCCCATTATTTGCCAGTTTAAACAATTTTTTCCAATATTGACACTTTGGACCCTTTATACTACTTTTTTTGTCAGTTTTTTCACTCTAATTTGCATCTTTCAACCTATTTCTGTAGTTTTTAAAATCCAATTTCACCAACTTTTCCACCATTCTTGGTCACTTAACCATTTTATTTCCAATTAAAACAAGGATTTCCATCTTTAAGATGACTATAATAATAATAAACTTATTTATTCAGGTGAATAAATAAATGTGTTTATCACAGGTTCATAGAACAATGGACCATCATTTTGCTGACTTTATGGCTGGACCCCTGAAATCTCCCCTTTATTCCCCCTTATAGATGACCCTGTCTCCACATGACTGTTCTTCAATGTTCATGTCTGTGTTCAACCACCTTCTGGGGGTCTCCGCTCTCTGGAACCTTTATTTTTGGGGTCGTGGGATGAAAGGTTGAGAACAACTGGTAAAATCTACAATATACAACTCTACTTTAGTCTACTTCAAAAACAGGACTACCAGTAATGTCTAAACTTAAATAACAAACTCACAAACATCGAGTGGGGAGCATGTGGAACTCTCCCCACATCTGCTAGTTCGATGGTGTTGTGCCTCCATTCTCCTGGTCCTCTCAGTCGTTATACATCTCCTCCTCCTCCTCCCTTCCCACCTGATTACTAATCTGAATCAGGTGTTTTAGGTGAGGAGTAGGAAGAGTATGCTGAGAGGCCAGGAGGAACCAGCCGTCATGTTGTCTTAAAGGAACCATGTTTTACATGCACAACACCTCCTTGCACACATAGTGCACTTTTTTTTCTGTAAACCCCTCCCCTCGAATCAACAGATAACTTAATCTGCTGTCTCCTGTTTTGTTTTAAAGACATTTTTAAAGTATAAACATTAATAAGCCAGTTGTTCTCAAACTGGGGTCCAAATACAAGACTCGTACAGGTACTCTATGGCCATGTTGTAAATGTCATCCTACTGTCGTACTACTCATACATACTTATCATACTAACGTACTTATTATACTAATGTACTACTCATACATACTTATCATACTAACGTACTTATTATACTAATGTACTACTCATACTAACATACTACTCATACTAACGTACTACTCATACTAACGTACTTATCATACTAACGTACTACTCATACTAACATACTACTCATACTAACGTACTACTCATACTAACATACTACTCATACTAACGTACTACTCATACTAACGTACTACTCATACTAGCATACTACTCATACTAACGTACTACTCATACTAACATACTACTCATACTAACGTACTACTCATACTAACGTACTACTCATACTAACATACTACTCATACTAACGTACTACTCATACTAACATACTACTCATATTAACGTACTTATCATACTAACATACTACTCATACTAACATACTACTCATACTAACGTACTACTCATACTAACATACTACTCATACTAACGTACTACTCATACTAACATACTACTCATATTAACGTACTTATCATACTAACATACTACTCATACTAACATACTACTCATACTAACGTACTACTCATACTAACATACTACTCATACTAACGTACTTATCATACCAACATACTACTCATACTAACGTACTACTCATACTAACCTACGACTCATACTAACGTACTTATCATACTAACGTACTACTCATACTAACGTACTACTCATACTAACGTACTACTAACAAACTACTCATACTAACGTACTACTCATACTAACTTACTTATCATACTAACGTACTTATCATACTAACATACTACTCATACTAACATACTACTCATACTAACATATTACTCATACTAACGTACTTATCATACTAACGTACTACTCATACTAACGTACTTATCATACTAACGTTCTTGTACTAACATACTACTCATACTAACATACTACTCATACTAACATATTACTCATACTAACGTACTTATCATACTAACATACTTATCATACTAACGTACTTATCATACTAACATACTACTCATACTAACATTCTACTCATACTAACATATTACTCATACTAACGTACTTATCATACTAACATACTACTCATACTAACATACTACTCATACTAACATATTACTCATACTAACGTACTTATCATACTAACATACTACTCATACTAACATATTACTCATACTAACGTACTTATCATACTAACGTACTACTCATGCTAAGTGTGACATCTAAGGGTGAGTAGTGCATTCACATTACTATGGAAAGATTAAGTAGGTGAGAAATACCTGGATGTATACTATATGGGGTCATTTTTTGAGTGTGCACGGTGGGCACACTAGTCAGGGGCTGCGTCCAAATATTTCCTCCTATCTCTTTTACTATCCACAGTTCCTTAACCCCCAGAAGTGTTTAAGTGGTGGCCATGATAAAGAACGTCCAAGCTCAGGAAAAGAGGCCTAGGAAACATTGATACATCCTTTACCAAAGGAGACGAGACAATGCTGACCCACATTTCCTTGCGGCGACAACATTTAAAGGGACACACACACCCGAGCGCTTACGGAAACTCACAATGATCGACAAGTAACTGAGATCATGTAAGTTACGAATGCAATAATATGCTTTGAACCACTTTAAATAAATAATGTAAAACCCATATCTTATGATATGTAAAACATATTATCAGATTATAACTGACATAAAACAGACACTCTGTGGTTCAAGAAAACAGAGACATTTGTAGCCACATTATGTTTTATTCAACATAATTCATATTAGTGAGTGGAAGGTGAGTGTGAACAACCATTATCAATGTGACGTTCTTTTAGTTTCACTTTAGTTCCTCGTAGCCTGGTAACCTCTTTTCCTTTGATTTACATTCAAACCTTGTGATATTTGAGATTATATCAGTGGAAAGTGTTATAAATGAGCTTTTAGACCATTTTCGGAAATGTGTAGTTTTTTTACCATGCCAGACTTCACTAACTTTCGCGGCCGTCAGATTATTACGTCACCTAGTGGAAGTGCATCTGATAACACCTTTCCTTAACCCTGTGACGTCATCTACGGGGTTAAGGAAAAGTGGATAGGAAAGGAAATAGGAGGGACTATTTGGACGCAGCCTCTGTCATACTCAACTGTCCCATGATGCATTGGGAGCTAAATGTAAAATGGTCCAGGGACCAACTTCAAGCTAAGAATCAAACGTCCCCCTTTCAAAATAAAAGCAACTCTTCTTATCGTCCAACAGTCTTTTGTAAATAGGGCTCTTGTTTTGAAGTTAAGCAGAAGTTTAGTCAGTAGCACAATGGAGGGTCTCTGAAAAGTCGCAATGAAATGTTTCTACGTGAGTTTTATGGATCAAATGAGCACATGTTGATATTCTACTTGGTCACTTTCTCACTTCAAATGTTTTCAGAAGTTTCAAAGTAAAGGTGACGAATCAACAGAGATATTTAGCCTCAGTGTGATTCAAGTTTTTAACACTATAGGTTCCAGATGCATCTTGGGAAACTTGGAAGTATACTTCAGTGGGAACGCTCACCATCCTAATCATACTTATAGTATATATAGTATAGACAGTATATAGTCAGTGAGTTTGTAGTCAATAGTACAGAGTGTGACTGTGACATTTACAACACAGCCTTTAGGTTCATTTCTTCTCCAAAGATCCTAAATATTTAGGTGAAAAAGTTGAAAGAAGAGATCCTTCCTGTGGTGTTTAGGGACAAAAATGGCAGTGAAATGTATTTAATTACTTCTCGTCCCTAAACCTCACCAACGTCACAAGTTTCAGGTTATTTAGTGATTATTGTGTCGTCTGTCTTTCCCTGCTGTGTCAGTGCGAGGGTAAAAGATGTTGAGGATGAGTAGCTGAGTGGTGGAGACAGCTGCTCTGCTCCATCCTCCTCCTGTACGAGCCCAGGGCTAAACTGTCTGACATGAACCTCGTCTCTGATTCACTCAGCGATGAACAGGAAGACAGCACCATTCACACAGAGCTATAGCAATGGACTCAAAACATGTCAAACGTTCACCCACAATGCATTTCTGTGGACATTTGGGATCGTTTCTGTTGTTTATTCAAGGCGGGCAAACGCTGAGCTCTGGTTTGTTCTTCAAATGAAAGACGACAGTTCGACGTTTAACCTGCTGGAACAGAAACGTATGACGAGCTTTTCAAAGACTGAAGTCATCGGATAATGTTCTTCTTCTGCTGTCTTCTTTTAATGCTTCTCATTCTCAACCTTTTCAGACTGGGGACCCCCACTGTAGCTGATGGTGGTTGAACACAGGCATGAACAGGGTCATCTATAAGGGGGATAAAGGAGAGAGATTTTTGGGGTCCATCCATAAAGTCTGCAAAATGATGATCCATTGTTCTATGAATCTGTGATAACAACATTTATTTATTCATCTGAATAATATCCACTGTTATCCAGGAAGTTTATTGTTATTATAGTCATCTTAAAGATAGAAATCCTTGTTTTAATCTTATGTAAAATGGGTTAAAAGTGAGAAAAAATGTTGGAAAAGGTGGTGAAATGGGATTTTTAAAACCACAGAAATTGGATAAAAGTTGCAAATTGTGAGTAAAGGAATTTAAAAATGTAGGGAAGACTGGCAAATAATGGGTCCCTGCGATGGACTGGCGCCCTGTCCAGGGTGTAACCCCGCCTAGCGCCCAGTGTAAGTCGGAGATAGGCACCGGCAGACCCCCGCGACCCTGAAATACAGGAACAAGCGGGTCTGAAAATGGATGGATGGATGACAAATAATGGGCATGACAAACCATGAATGGAGTTAAATTGGCAAAAAAAAGTTTAAAAATGAAGATACTGGGTCAACATATGTGACATTAGGTGGGAAAAGTGGTGGAAAGGGTGAACATGTCTTGAAAAAAATGTGTAGAAAAGGCTTTTAAAGTTGATGGAGAATTGGCAGGAAGTTTATTATTATTTGGGCCATAGTATATAGTCATCTTAAAGATTTAAAGCTTGTTTTAATCAAAAATAAAATAAAAACCACAGAAATTGGTTAAAAATTGGAAATTAGAGTGGGCAAAAATGAACAGAAAAAGTGGTAAAAAGGGTTCATATTGTCAATATTGGAACAACTATTTCAAACCAGCAAATTATGGGCGTGACAAATCATGATTGTGGTTAAATTGAAAAAAATAAGCATGAAATATGGTGAAATAAGATTAAAAGGGACAATAATGTGTCAACATATGTGACATTATTTAGAAAAGTGGTGGAAAGGGTTTATAAGTGGAAAAATGAGCAGATAAGGTATTGAAATTTGATAGAGAAGAGTCAGAAATGGGAGTTATGAAGCAAAAATGCATTAAAAGGAGCAAAAATATGGTAAGACAAAGTGATGAAAATAGGTTAAAATATGGCAAGTTTGGTTTTGTTGCAGAAAAAGGGTAAAAATTAGCAAAAATGGGCTTAAATTGTTGAAAAAAATATCCTGAGTTTCTTGAAGGCATCTGGGGACCCTCTCCCAGTTTCTTGCGACCCCAAGGTTGAGAACCGCTGGTTAATAGAAAAACAGATGTCTGAATCACGGAGGTGTTGTATTTTTTGCACCGTATGCAATGAAGGCTAATGCTGCCTTAGTTTGGTTCTTTTTCCTAATCCCTGGCGTTCTCCTCCTCCCTGACACGCTATTATGTTTTAATCCAGGTTGAAGGAATATTTTGGAGATGAAATAGCATTGTGCCATCACACATCTTGAGTCATCCACTGGTGGGAGGGCTGTTTAAAATAAAATAAGCTTTTGTGTGTGTGTGTGTAAACCTCTGCAAAGCCTAAGAATATATCACTTTGAGAAATATCGTGAGTGAAACGGTTCTGAAAGGTTTTCTTTGAGAGCTCCACCTTTCACCGTTGGTTGGTTTTTAAACCATTTGGATCCATAAAGGAGTTTATTTATTTATTTTATAACTTTGCACAGTTTAAGCAGTTCGTTTGGTTAAATGATGAAAGGAATAAAGTCACATTTTAAAGAATCCTAAAGAATTGTATCATTTTTGGTCAAATGAAAAATATCCCTTTTCATGGTAGCATTTATTCCTCTTTTAAGAGTAAAGAAAATGCTAACATTTTTAAAGTTGCACGCGTATAAAATAAAGTACGTACATCATAATGCAAAGTGAGTCCTGTTTAATTTTTTATTTTTCTCCCCCACCCCAATAGGACGTTTGTGTTTAACAATGCAGTGCCCTCTACACGTAAAACACACAGAATTACTCAAACAAATACACAAAACAATAGAAATAAAACAGATTTACAAAAAAGACACGATACAACCACAAATATACAAAACAATTAACTGAAAACTATACAAAATCACACCAAAAATATACATGAATGATTACAAAAACAAGCACAAAACAAGCAAAACAACAATGAAACACAAACAGTTTAAGAATAATGTACATATTGAAGACAAAAATGCACAAAGTTACAAAAAAAACCCACACAAAACAATTACAGAACATAAAATGACAAAGAGCACATTAAACACACAAAGCAACAACAAAAATGCACAAAATGACTATACAAGAACACACAAAAGGACTCCAAAAACTCACAAAACAACAATGAAAATATGTAAAAATAACACATAAAACAACAAAACATACAAAATAAGAGGAACATTTTTATAAAATAACTCCAACACACATAAAATGACAACAAAACACACAAAATTATGCCAAAACACACAATAACAACAATAAAAAAATACACAAAATACTTGAAATGACCAAGAACACACAGAATGCCCCCTTCCATTGTTCCACCCTGACTCCATCTTCCCTGTTCCCTTACCCCCACATAAGTGTAGCACTGCCCTCTCTTTTCATGTGCTCCCTTTAATGAAGTGTTTCTTACTCTTCCTTAGGGAAGGCTGGTGATGATCACATTCATGCAATAAAATAAATAAATGTATTTAATTGCAATAATTAAACATGCATTGCTGTCGTGAAAAACTTGCTCTACATGTTGGCCTTCAACAGAATGTGCAGCCAAGGTAAAAAAAAAAGAAAAGAAAAGTAAAAAAAACACACCAAATGAAGAACATTTACACATTTAAAACTCCAAAACTCACAAAAACACAAAAAAGTATGCCAAAATATACTAAACAACAATAAAAAATATACATGAAATGACCAAAAACACACAAAATAAGAGGAATGTTTACAAAATGACAACAAAAACACAAACAATTACACACTAAAGAATAATGAAAATACACAAATTTACTCAAAAACACAAAAAACAACAGCAACAATACACAAAATGACTATATAAACAAAACAAAACTGAGGATCTGGATGCATCTAAAAGACAGTATTAGGCCACTTTCTTTGCTCCGTGCACCTGCTCCATTCAGACGTACTGTCAGAGCTTTATCATCACGCACCTCTCCTATCAGCCTCTGCTCCAATCTGCAGCTAAAACCGTGTCCTAAAGCCACGACCCAACCTCGGCCAAATTGAAATATCATATTAAGTTATGAAACAATACCTGGGAAGAATTACACTGAGGCATAATCCAAAAAGTGCATGATTGAAAAGGGATTAGAGGAGGATGTGGAGATGGACTCACAGTTTGATGGATTTGTGCTTTAGGCTCTCAGACCTCATGATTTCAGACATTTTACAGCTCAGGCATGCAGAGATGTATGATAAACAGTAGGGGTGTAACGATACACAAAAATCACAGTTCGATACGTACCTCGGTTTTGAGGTCACAGTATGGAACAAAATGCAAAACATAAATGTGCTTGTTGTTTATTCTGAACTTTAGTAAACCAGCAATGTATTGCAACATTATACAAAGTATGAAAATAAAAAATACATTATTGTAAAATTATGCCTGGTAGTTATTCTCAAATAAACAAAATATATATTGAAAAAAGTGCTTTCCAATAAATAAAAAAATTTCAAACAAAAAATGCATGAAATATTATAAAAATAAGTTCCTCACAGCTTTTAACAAACAAAAACTACAGCACTAACAGTTCCAGCATGTAGCACCGCAGCTGGGGAGAGCCGCGAGAAGGGAACGGTGTGCGAGTCGTCGCCACCAGCCGCCGAGACCCGGCCCCCTCTGCCCGGCACCTGACACCTTCCCGCGCACGCCGGGTCGCCGTCCGCTCTGCCCCGAGGCAAAGGGGGCCGATGATGGAGGCGAGGCCAGGGAGAGGGGGAGCGCCACCCACACGGCAAGGCGGGTCGAGCACCGGGTCTCTGGCGGCAGGGAGAGAGGAGGGCCACGGCGCGAGCCCAGCCCTGCTTTGCACTCTAGCCCGACCGACCCAGCCCTTAGAGCCACTCCCTATTCCGAAGTTACAGATCTGACTTGCCGACTTCCCTCACTAAATAATCCACGTTTAACTGAACTATCGCGGCAATTAGTGCGCCATTGACCAAACACAAAACCATATTGTACTCTTGGCTGTAAACAGAGGCTAACTCGTTTCAGCTGTCCACAGCAACGGCGCCGAGTCGGGAAATGCCCATAAGTTGTGACGTCATGTGGGAACTGTGTATATCCGAGTCTGTGGTCACGTGACTGCCGTAAAGTGATATGTTCCCCAGGCATTCTCCAGGTCACATGACCTGGCCAAAGACGGTCCCTCTCCTCCAAACTTACATAGTCGGTATTTCAAGAAGGAAGCCCCGCTCGGAGCATTGATACTGTCAAGTGCTGTATATTGGCCTGAGGAATCATTTAAAATAACTCATATGGATTAACTCTTTCGGTCACAAAGTCCACGGTGTGTCTTTAACTTGTTCACATTGTCTGCAGTAAGTTTTGATCTGCTATTTGTAACATTATAGCGTACAAAGTATGAAAATAATATTTAAAAAAATACAATCTGTAAAGTGCTGCCTGGTAGTCATTCTCAAATAAACAAAATATATATAAAATAGTGCTACTGCACATGCCTTGGACAACAGCAGATTTAGCTTGTTCATATAGGTCTGATATTATTTTTCTTCATACCGTGGTTCAATCACCTTTAGCATGTGCTTAAAACCAGCGTTTTCAACAAGTGAATATGGTCTTAGATCCACTGCTATAAAAACTGTGATGTAGTTGTTACTGCTTTGGTCAGATCTGAGTTGCTAGGCAGAGGCTGCTTGAAGGCCGAAGTCAGCTGCGTTTGCACTAAGGACGTTTTCTTTCTTGTCACAGTGATATTCACACTCGGGTGGTGCCGTTTCCATTGAGTTAGCACGTTCGTCGTGTTGCTGGAAACATATCCGATCTCAGCTGAACAACGTCAACACCCTGCCCTCCTTTCATCCACTTTTATTTCACCCAGAAGCCGAAGCGTTCTCAAGCAGCAGTCTTTAGCAACAGGAGAGGGTCTTCCATCTCTAGCGTTAGCCATGATGTACACGGGCTGCACGTGTACTGTAGCTGCTGGCGGAAATAAACACTGGAACTCACCCGTGCACAACCCTGTACCCGAACCAAACATCCTGTAACGAAACGGTTCATTACAAATACATGTATTGTTGTTACACCCCTAGTAAACAAATTTACTGACTGAATTATATCTTCTCAAATTATCAGGGATATCCTTGAAATACACACAAAAACAGATAATAAGAGAAGTAAATGAACTACTGACTCCTTTACTCTTACAATGCTTGTGTTTTATGCTCTTTATGTTGTTTATTTATGTGTTATGTTTTAGGTTTGTGGGAGGAAATCAAATTGCAGAGAGAAAATTAGATGGAGAACATGCAAATGGTGTCCACCCTAGGAGTATGACTTTGCTGTGAGGCATGTGTAAACCATTCTGCACTTAATTTATCTTTAATTTACTATATATATATACAGTAAATTAAAGATAAATTCTTCTTTTTCTTGTTTTAATTTTAAAAGAAAAATATACTGTTTTAGCATAACTTTTATTGTGGTTTTATACCCTGCATTGTAAAATGACCTTGGGTGACTTGAAAGGCACTGGTTTCCAAATAAATAATAATAATAATAATAATAATAATAATAATAATAATAATAATAATAATAATAATAATAATAATAATTATTATTATTATTATTATTATTATTATTATTATTATTATTATTAAATTAAAATATTACATATCAATAACTAAATTTCCCCATATATGATCAAAGTAGATGAGAATAATCTGCAGGAAGCTGTGAGTTTAAGCACAGAGGTCAGATTCTGTTGCTATGACAATCATGACCAACAATGTCAAACCCTCTGACCTTCACTCACAGCCTCTGAAGAATAAAGCCCACCACTCACTGTGGACCAGTCCACCAAATTAGCTTTTTGTCAATAGCTCGGTCCTAATTTGTCCTCCCAGGAAACGCTGACAGAAATATTGGTTCCTGTAAGTGAGGCCAGTGCAGGAACTGAATCCCATTGGTTTAATCATCACCATCATTTAATCATTAGCATAGAAGAATGAATGAGTCCAGTCGGGTTTCAGCTGCGATCGAACCATTTGTTCATTCTTAACGGCTTTAATGAAACATTCCTATTGTCAGTGTTTGAGAAAGAAAATAAAAAGGAGAAAGATTTTTAATCAATTGAATAAATCACAAACAATGATAATAATGTCTTGCTTTTTTCCAGGAGACTCAAAGCTCTCACAGAAACCATTATTCATTCACACCAGTCATACCGGTGGTGATAAGCTACAATGTAGCCACAGCTGCCTGATTCCCAAAGAACTTTTTGAATTATGAAACGGGCAACTTTTATCACAGTGGGGCCACACAAAAAAAGTGATTGTATCTGATCTGAGGGTCACATGATCAACTTTCATGTCAGCATTAGAATAATGAACGACCTGAGCATTAACACAGGAAACAAGAAAGGCTATTGTGTGTTTTTGGAATCAGTTTGTGCATTTTTGTTGTAGTTTTGTTGTCATTTTGTAAATGTCTCTTTTATTTTGTTAAGAATGACCACTCTAAGCATCATTTTTGCTATTTTACTGTAATTTTTTTTTTTTTTTTTTGATATTTTGTGGCTTTCGTTGTCATATCTTTTTTCTCATTTTTGTGTTTTTGTATGTTTTTTTTTCCCTCTTTCTGTGTATTTTTTTCTCATTTTGTGTATTTTTTGTTGTTCGTTCTTGGTATCATCTGGTATTTCTTTCTTCTCAATTTGTGTGTTTTTGTTATTTTGTGGCTTTTGGTGTCATTTAGTACATTTTTGTTTTTTTTCCCCACATCTTATGTGTTGTTGTCATTTTGTATATTTTTCTCGCTGTTTGTTTTCTGCTGTTGTTTTGTACATTTTTCTGCTATTCTTGTGAATATTTTTAGATTATTGTTTTTTTCTTATGAGGTCCACAGAAAATTAGACCGAGGGCCACATGTGGGCCCCTGGGCCGCCAGTTGGACGTCATCAACTTTGAATCTTTTGCTTTCCAGAGTATCTTTTATCACCACTTGCTTTGTGGTTGTATTTCTCTTTGTGGTTTACGTTATTACAGCTGTTGTCCTTCAGTAATTTTCTGTTGGGAAAATGAAAAATATCCCTTTTATTCAGAGTAATGTGAGTCTTGTAAAACAATCCGAGTGGTTTTCACACTGATGTGAGGAACTGTACGCAGTGTTCCCAGCTTGGTAAACGCTGACAGCTCAAGGAGAAATCTAGAGGCTCATGCATGAGCGTAGTCCGGATATAGCCAGAAACGACTCATGTTGTGTTAATAATGCAGTCAAATGTTAAAGCTGCCAATAATGATAATTATATATAAAAACATCTCATCAGATTAACAGACAATGGTGGCCTCCGAGATCAATAAATCAAGAATAATTTGCTAAAAAAAAAAAAGAAGGAATGAAAGGTTGAAATTTCCATTTCAAAGTTTGTTTTGATCTAAACTCTATCAGAAAAGTTTAACGCATTGCATTGTGGGATGTGGAGTCCTGTAGACTTTTAGTGTTAGTGTTTTTACTAAATTCCTCATTTATAAAACTGTATTCATGCCTTTATTCAGCAGACAAAAAAGTCACAATTTGTTTCATCTTTTTTAGAGCTGTCAAACGATTCATTTTTTTTTAATCACGATTAATCGTAGTTGTTTTTCTAAAGAAAAAAGAGCCAGTTTTAAGAAAATGTTTTCTATTTTTATTCTGAAAGTGTCAGGCAGACATCTTGAACAATTCTGAAATATTGCACATAAAATGGTGCTGATATAAACCCACAGTAAAAACTGTAAACATTTTAGTTTTGTAAACATTTTAGTTTTCTAAACATTTTAGTTCCGCACTGCTATTTAAGTACACTGCTTGAGATCATATATTTACGATTATCTTCCTACAACCAGTTACTTACACAGTGACCTCATCACAACGTGCTCCGCCCTCCAGGTAACCCTCCGCACTAAATATACAGGATGGAATTGTCAGAGGCCCCGTCCCAATACCCGCACTTGCACCCTCGCGCCCTTGGTGTCCCAATTCTCCAGAGTGGTCTTTTGTCCAGCCCCCTGTGCGCCCCCGTTCCACACTTTGCCGAAGCATGCATCCAAGCGAACTTCGGTGAAGCAAATTACCCATAATTCTTTGCGGTATAGAGGTTTTGCACCGACGCGATTGATATCCCGTGATTTTTGTTTATCCGTCTGCAGGTCCTGTGCCGAAAAAAATGTGCTTTTAAGTGGAAGTATTTAAATATTCTAACTTTTCTTATGCTGTATATGTGTAAATACAATCAAGGTTTGCTATGTTAATTGGAAAGAAGCATAAATATCTGATGAAGCATTACAGTGATTTATGCACTGGTATTTACGGACATTCTATGCAAACAATTTCATAACTTTTTTGTGCAATCATTCATATGACATTCAATTTAAACTTTACACTTGTACAATAAACTTAGGATGTATAAAAACTAAACTATAAAAGCATAAAAATTACCAGATACCAGTTAATTACCCACTCTACATTTAAAATGAAAATTATACAGCTACCTTAAGTAAATTACTAATAACTAATATACATTTCTTTTAACGTGCGTGAATCAACTCATATTACCTACTACTGATGAAATGACCTTCAATTTTTTTTGACGTACTTTTAAATATTTCTGACCCTTTAATAAAGGCTTTTTCTATTTTTGCAAATGATGAGTACATACCCGTCAAGTTTTGGATTTGAAAATAAGGGAAATATTCTGGCGCCGACGACGAGCCGTCCCACCCGCCCAACTAAGCTCCAGTATCCCTTATGTTTTAAAATAGGTGTATAAGAAATCTAAAATACCCACTTGTCAACCACTTCTGGAATCTGGTAGGTCAACCTTTATTAACAGCTGCACAATATGAGCATCTAACTGAGCTTTACATGTTGTTCTGAGAAGTAAAAAGCAGCGACTCCTAAAACTAGTATTTTGATACATAATAAGCTATTATTTATATATATATATATTTTTTCTATTTCACCAAAATAGAAAACTCGATACATCTTGAATCTCGATATATCACCCAGCTTTAATTCCTAAATTATAAAACAGCCTAAATAGCAACATAAATGTGTATATGAAGCACATGTGTTTATTTAATATACTTACAGTTTATAAACAAGTCAACACGTTGCATACTTACTGTGAATTTCACATTGCTTGTGAAACATTAACATTTTATTTTCATTATATATTTTATTATAATTTCTCATGATCACTCATGTGGTTCTCTGGTATTCACTAATGACTTATTAGACACATTTATTACAGACTTTACATTCTTTAACACTTTTTTAAAACAGTGTATATTTGTGGAGCTTGTGATTGGCTGATTTTTCATGGTGACTTACGTGGTTCCTTCCGCTGTGGTAAACGTTAAAATCTCAGTTATTAATCTAACAGAACATGTTACTGTGTCACATCCTGATGCTCTATAGGAAGATAAACTCTGTCACATTTTACAACATATTTACACAAATTCTTTGTTTTTTTTTTCGCTTGAACGTCTTCATTCATCATCTCTGTTCTGAGTTGTTTCCAGGTTTGTTGCCGCTGTCGGCACTAATCATGTGAGAACTGCCACTCAGGCCATTTCAGGTGCAGTTCTCGCGAGGCTAGTGACAGCGTTCAGTTTAGTAAGACATATTTTATTTATTGTTACATTAAAATACGGGATATTTACGGGAAAACACTAATACGGGAAGATGGCGGGAAAGAGTTTCCCGGTCAAAACGGGATACTTGACAGGTATGGATGAGTGCATGAACTGTATCTTTTTTTTTTAAAAATGACATTTAAGCTGCAGTTTTTGGCTGAAATTGTACACTATTTTTTGCTCCAAAGTTTCCTTGTGTACAATTTTCTTTTGAACATTGACATTTTCCTCATTCCTCTGTTTGACGGAATGTTTACGAATCTTAAATGAAATATGCAAATGTATCTTTGTTTGTGGCATTAAAAATACAACAAATGGGCATTAAAACCTTAAATCTGACTTGCTGCTACCTGTAGAAACCCTATTAAATGATTTGTATGATGAGATAAACTGTGAGCCAAGTCTTTATTGACAATTGCTCAGTATGATCACCATTTAATCCAATAAATAAACTGAACAGAATATGCATCCCTGTTTGATTTATATTTTACTCTTGAAATCGATGAAGAGTTGTCACCTGGGGCGGAGCTATGGGGGGGCTGGGAGGACGGCACGCAGAATACGCGGAAATACACAGAAACCTTCGTTAACAGAATACAGCAGCCCCGCCTACCTGCCTGTTTATAACAAGTAGTTCTAAACATCTAGAGACTTAATGCATTTAGGTTTTCTTCCATTTATACACTAAGTTTTTCTATCAGATATGTATAAATGTCTGGCCAATGAACATCACTCCAGGAGCGCACATGACATCTGATAACCACTTGTTTTTGGGAATGCTGCATGGGTCCTGCAATTGTTCACCTGTACTTAAAGTGAGTTTCCTTAAATAAGCGACTGCGTCCTCAGGTGACAAACTTTCTACATATTACGAACTATTTACGAGCCTTAACAGCGGTTCATTCATTGCCATTTTTCAATTTTTCAAGCGTCACATATGGAAACAACGTAGTTTCTGCACAGAGTATAAGCACGCACGTCAGTCACGTGTCCCGCTCATTCTCCAAGTTAAAACTTATTGAAAACCAGTTGAGGAGCACAGTGGGACAGGAGAGACTGAGTGGACTTGCCATGTTGTCCATACAGAATGAGACAACAAAGAAAATGGACATACAAAGCATCTTGAACGAGTTCACGGAGCGCAAGGCTTGTCGTATGCCCTTAAAATAGTGGTGAGTAGGTCTATAGTATTTCATATTGAAATAGTGTTTGTGAAAATGTGGGCTGCTGTGCCAGTTTTACTAAACTTTATAGCTACTGATACAGGCTCTGAGTTGAAATGGTTTAAGTGGGTGTGAAAATAAAGCTTCGCTATCCGTGGTGCTGAGTTGCTTTGAAGTTGTGTTAGTGACCATCCTAATGTTTTTGTTGTTTTCTTGTTTTGGTATACTTCATGTCCATTTGATGGACTTCAAAATGACATAATCGCTCTCCGTGGTGTCAAAGCCTGTAAGCCCCGCTGTTGCGGGCATGTGTACACTGTAAAATGATGTTATTATGAGCTTTTTTATTTAAGTTTAAAGGGCCCGGTCATTTGCCCCGCCCCCGGCCCTGCTGATTTGTTCCGCTACTGGTTGTCACAGTATTAAAATTTCACACTCAAACTGTATAACAAATAAATTCAAATCATAAAACTAAATGTAATCATGTTCAGAGAGATGTGCTTGTAAAGCCAGATTAATGTGTAGCCCTCCTTCTAAATCCAGTTCTCCGCAAATTGTGCTGTTTTGAACTTTATGTGCCGTGCATTTTAATAATTTTGTGGGTGTGTTGAGTAAAGGATGAATACATAATATCGATATTATTGTTAGTGTGTAGTCTCTACAGATTTTTTAAATCATAAAAATTGACCGAACAAAAAATAAAACAAAAAGTGGAGCAGAAACCTGGGAATGACACAGCGGTGCAAGTCGATGACGTAAACCACATTGTCCCAATTCTGCAGTTTTAGCACACTTGTAACCTGCGCACTCGAACCATTTGTGCACTTCTAACAAGTGCACATTTCGTAGAGGATCGTAGGTACAGTGTGGGTATTGGGACAGGGCCAGACTAGTCTGGCGAAGCCACACCCACTTCTTTACTTTTTGTAAGTGGGTCTGGTGATGCGGCCGTCTCTGCTCACTTCCTCGCCCCAGAGTTAGTGGAGCCAATGAGAGCCGAACAGGAAAAAACATCATATCCCCTGCGCAAAGCAGTATCAAAACAAACATGGGGGCAGACACGAAGAAGACCTACGCAGCTGTGCTCTGCTCTGTTTTAAAAGATCTGGATATATTGTTGAAACCACAACAAGAAGAGGCTTTAAAACCTAAGTCTGTACTGTACTACACGCTGTTTTCATCTGCTAGCTCCGTTTAGGGAAAAAGAACTATGCTTGTTGTTGCGCGATTGTCGTCAGATCCGCTCATCGTTTGATTGGTTACTCTGCGCGTGTTTGTCCCGCCCCGCTTAGCCACCAGAACTCAAACACCTTCTGAGTGCTTCCAGATTAATCGCCTGCATGAATAATACAAGGAGATTAGGATGGATTCCAGGCTTTCGTCATACATACAGACAATGCGATTAATCTGCATTAAAATATAGAATGCGTTAATTTAGAATAAATAATTGCATGCGTTAATGCTTTAAACTTGACAGCCCTAATCTTTTTCCACATATTGAACTATCCTTTTGGGCTCATATTTAGATTTTTAATTACTTATATTTTATTATTAAAATAAACACTGTAGTTTGAGACGAAAACTAATGCATCTGATGCTGCGTGTATGCAGGAAGCAGGAAGATGTAAAGGACTAAAACAGTGTTCCGTCCTCAGACTGAGTGTCTGTGCTGCCGTCAGAGAACAGAAAGGAAGCGTCTCACCGTTTTTACAAGAAACTCAGCAACTCTGCAAGATTATTGGACTTTCATCATTTAAAGGATCAATAATCACTTCAGAACAGAGCCACAACTTTTCCAGAAGGAGATAAAACCCCCGAGGGTTCACAAGCACCGCTCTGAGGAAGACTTTAGTGCAATATTCCAGTACAATGAACGACATCGACCCTCCTTCCTCTCATTTACACCTGGTCAGAAAAAGAGAAAAGAGGCTGTACTTTGTATTGTAAGTCAGGGGTTCTCAACCTTTTCAGCAGAAAAAAAACTGCATTAAAAATGACCAAAAACGGTGAAAAAAAAACACAGAAATTGGTTAAAAGTTGCACATTAGAGTGAGGAGCAAAAATGTTAAAAAGGGTTCAAAGTGTCAATATTGTGTGTACTTTAAAAAGTTGGAAGAATTAGTTTAAACTGGCAAAAAAATGGGCATGAAAAATCATGAATGTGGTTGAATTGGCAAAAAAAAAGAATAAATATGGTGAAGAGAGGTTAAAAGTGACAATAATGGGTCAACAAATGTGACATTTGGTGGAAAAAGTGGTGGAAAGGGTTTATAAGTGTCTTGAAAGTGGGAAAAAATGTGCATAAAAGGCATTGACATGTGATAGAGAGGTGTCAGAAATGGGAATAATGTAGCAAAAATGCACTAACAGGAGCAAAATTATGGCAATAAAAAGTGATAAAAAAAAATAGGTTAAAATATGGCGAGTTTGGTGTAGTTGCAGAAAAAGGGTAAAAATAAGCAAAAATGGGCTTTAATTGTTCAAATGGGGTCCTGACCACAAGGTTGAGAACCCCTGCTGTAAGTTAATGTTTAGTTTTACTCTAAATCCATTCCTTTGTGGAGACATGTTTTATTTCTTTTTTTGCATACACAAACCAAACCTCTGACCATGCACAAAAGCCTGTAAATCCAATCAAATCTAAAACAGCCTGAAGAACTTTAAGTGTTCGAGGACTGAAATCTTTCACATTAGGACTTGAGTTATCGCTCCTTACTTTAACCTGGACATGGAGCTGAGCTATACGTCATCTCTCATCCTCCTCCTCTCATCCTCCGCTGAACAATAAGTCTTAAAATTGTGTAGATTAGGCACATCGACTATTGATTGGCTCCTAAATTGTCGTGCAGCGTGACACAAATAATCCCATTTCAAGTCTCTCCACTTGTTGCTAATGGTTTCCAAATCATTTCAGGCAGGAGGAATAAATCCCAATTAGTTTAGTATGAGGATGGCTGTGCAGTGTGCATGCAGCGCAATGATTCTGTTCTCTTCCTCTGTTCTGTCTGTGAGCTTTTAGTTACCAACAGAACAAGCCATGATGCACATTAAAGGACATTTGAATGCAGTCACGTTGTTATACCACAATCTACAATAGCATGATGTCATGTTGACTCGAAAGTAACCAATGACTTTTATTCACTTATGTCTAGTTTTGCTTGTGTTACATAAAGTGTAGTTCAGTTTAAACCTTCCTATGTTGCTCTTTTTTTCACTTCTTTTGGTGAGTTTTTATATTTCAATTGAAAAGTTCATGATAACGATACATTGGAAAAGGAAAAAATACCAAAAAATAAGCATATTTTTACATAACTCCTCTGGGTAATCTTTCAACTCAAAGGGAATGTAAAGAATAAATAAAACAACATAAATAAGACCAATTTCTCGTATTTAAGGTGCAGAGTGTCACTCTGCTTACAAATAAAATGCAAAAACAAAGACTGACTATAATTAAAATAAAATCATGTCATCATGACACTCTTCAAACAAAAGTTCCTATGCATGCATTAACTTTGCAGAGCAAGTTTTTTTTAAAAAAACATCAAACTAGAACAGTGTGAACAGCCCAGATATAAGATTAGTTGTGTTCTTGTTGTGGCTACTTTTTAGCAGCTCAATTAGCATTAGCATGTTCATGCAGCACAAGAATCTGTGATATGCATGAACGTTGGTGGAACCGAAACAGTCCACAAGTCTGCTAATGCTAATGCTAACGCTACTGCAGAGCATCATTAGCACCCTCGCCTAGCTAATCAACTACATTAAACTTCTGCACACGGTTCCAGCACTAGCAGAAGAGTGGAACCATGTGCTTTTCTTTATTTTTAATGTGTCCTAATGGAATGCTTATTTTTGTATTGTTTTTCTGTGTATTGTATCGTATTAATTATGTGGGACCGCAGGAAGGCGAGAGCAGAGGTTCTCAACCTTTACCGCATCCTGACCCCATTTTGATCTGGATTTTTTGTAGGAAAAACAGTAAATTCTACATTAATGTGCCCTGGCTTGTACTTCCACGTATAAATGATATACTGTATAAATGATAAAGTATGTGAGTATATCAGTCACTGCAGGATTTTTACTTAAATGTCCCTGATTTTGCAAATTTGGGGACATTTTGTGGAATATTTTGAGGAAAAATTGGCAGATTTTGGAAAAAGTGAGAATTATTTTAACAATTTCAGATTAAAAATGACTGCCATCATGTGATATGAGAACTGGAAAACTGAGCTCTGCAAATATTATGGATTTTAATTGAATTTTTGGATTTGGAGGAGCTGAGATATCTACAACTGAATTAGTTGGTGATGTACAAAATTTTTATGGGCCGAATTTGATGCTTGAAAAGGCCGGATGTGGCCCCCTGGCCTTGACTTTAACACCTGGTCTATACCTTCTGTAACCTTCTTAATGTCCAGGATCCAAAGCATCAGTTTATATATTTGCTGTTAAGATTGAAACTCAGTCCTTATTTGGCTCCGCCCCCTCTGACTCACTGACAATGCTCTCTGATTTGTAGACACGAAAACATGCAAATATTTCAAATCATTCATCAGAGCTGATGTTTGCGCTAATGAAACCAATACAGCAGGTAAATATGGTGATGATTCGCTTCCTTTTGTGATAATTATTAAAAAGACACGAATATTTATTAACGTCTGTGATTAAAATGATGGAAAGCAGCGTTTATGCTCAGATCTCCACTGGAAGGCAGAGAAACAATCAGCAGACGTTGATGTCTGCATTTATTATATCAAGGTTTAATCAGCACATTGTCCTCACACTGACCTCAGACCAACACAAAGGACCAGCACAAATCACTTTAACACTTCAGTATTTACTCAAAAAGTGAAATAAAGAATTACATTTTTTACATGCGGTGATCTAGGAGAGTCCCAACAACCTTTTCAGGCCGTGACCTCCAAAATAAAGGTTCCAGAGAGCAGGGACCCCCACTGTAGCTGATGGTGTTTGAACACAAACATGAACATTGAAGAACAGTCATGTGGAGACAGGGCCATCTATAAGGGGGAATAAAGGGGAGAGATTTTTGGGGTCCATCCATAAATTTAGCAAAATGATGATTCATTGTTCTATGAATCTGTGATAACCACATTTATTTATTCATCTGAATAATATCCACTGTCATCCAGGAACATTTATTATTATAGTCATCTTAAAGATGGAAATCCTTGATTTAATCACAAATAAAATGGGTTCAAAGTGTCCAAATATGGTGGAAAAGGTGGTGAAACGGGATTTTAAAAACCAGAGGAATTGGTTAAAAGTTGCAAATTAGAGTGGTCAAAAATGGACCGAAAAAGTGGTAAAAAACATGGTTCAAAGTGTCAATATTGACTTAAAAGTGGCAGAAATGGGTTGGGGTAATTTTATTTAAAAAGTAGGATCAATTAATTTAAACAGGCAAATAATGGACATGGCAAATCGTGAATGTGATTAAATTGGCAAAAATAATCATGAAATATGGTGAAAAGAGGATAAAAGTGACAATAATGGGTCAATATGTGGAAAAGGGTTATACAGTAAGTGCTGAAAATGTCTTGACAGTGGAAAAAATGTGTAGAAAAGACATTGAAATGTGAATGTATCAAAAATGCATTAAAAATGGGCTCAAATTGTTCAGAAAATATTCTTAGTATCTTGAAGGGATCTGTGGACCCCTCCCAGTGTCTAGTGACCCCAAATAGAGTCCTGACCCCAAGATTGAGAACCCCTGTTCTAGAAGAAAAGGATGAGAAAATGGATTGATTTAAATAACTAAAGACTTTGATTTGGTTCATTCAAATATTTACTTTCATTCATCCAACCATCAACCAACACAGCAACCTTAAGGGTTGATATCGACATAATTTAATTTGACAACATAACCATAATAAACTAAGTCATCCTCTCCCTCCTGCTCCTCTTCATCATCACCCCGAGGTATAGGCAAACTTTAACGTACAAATTAACAGTTTAGCCCCTCCCACAAAGACTGACAGCGACAAATCAAACACCATACTGCGCAGCAATGGTCGGGGCCAGGTCATTTTTACACAAAATTCGGAATATAGGAATATAAAACAAGCAGAAGTAGGAAGATTGAAAAAAGGTCATTTTAATATGAATTGAATTTTACATCAGTTACGGCTTGATTTCACAATTTCTGGACCAGGAAATATCCTTAATTTTAGATGAAACTCTAATACTTTTCAATCATCATCTACGATGACAAAATTGTCTTTTTTGTTTTTTAGGGTTGTCAATTTAACGCGTTAATTGCAATTAATTAATTACAGGAAAAGTTTATGCGCTAAAAAACACAACGCCCTTAATCGTTTTTTTTTTGCACTCTGAACAGCATGAATTGTGCAAGGCGTAATGGTAATCTACGTTTAATTACCTTTGAAACTATATGTCACACGACTATGTCCCATAAATTTGGAAATTGGCCCCCGGGCTCCATTTTAAAAAAAGGGCTCCAAGCGTCTCATCACATTCATACCAAACTGGATTTTGAGCTAACGAGAACTAACGGAGGTGCAGTCACTTGAAAAATGGTGCCCCTGGCGCCCCCGTAAGGGGGAATGGGCCCATTTATATATTGGTATGTGCCAATGATTCAGTACCACCAAGCGTCGTAATATTGGACTCGCAAATTAATGAGAAATCGACTTTGGTTTTTTTTTTTTTGAGGCTCTTTGGGGCCCCCTTTGTCCCAAATCAACAATCGGGCTCAGAGCGCCAATGCGTGCACATCCATAGATTATACCTACCAAATTTCAGCATGAGTGATTTTAACTAGTGTACACAACAACAAGAAGAAGAAGAAGGAAAAGCGAGCGGCGTGTTGAGTCTGTTAGCCCAGACTAAAAACACTGCTGTAGCATCACCTTTATGACAATTGACCTGTTCTTACATCTGAGGTAATCTGACGTATTACTGGACATTTCTGCAAAATGTGGTGATTGTTTGCATATGGGAAGTAAGACATCCTCTAAAGAAGAACAAGTAATATTATAGGTGAGCTAATAATGAAATAATAAGAATGAAGTCTAACACTTTATCAACAGTGTTCTGTTTCACGGCCCAGATGTTGGAGCTGGCAGTTCCTGATCAATGGTTCGCAGCTCAACTAGTCTGGAACACCTGGATGGACTATCCTTCTGTCCTATTTTTGTACCCAACCAGTGGAAGCAGATGGCTGCCACCTCTGAACCTGGTTCCACTGGAGATTTCTTCCTATAAAGAAGAGGGAGTTTTTTTCTTCCCGCTGTCGCTAAATGCTTGTTCATGTGGATCTTGTTGGGTTCTTTCTTTCTTACTCTGGACTTTATATTTTGTTCAGCGCACTGAGATTACTTTGCTGTAAATTGTGCTATGTAAATAAAGTTGAAAGAAAAAATGTGAATTGGAAATAAAAAATCTAAGCATTTTTAAAGTAATTTGCAAACGGTTCAGAGTATTAACCACCAGGTTTAGTCAATGCTGCAAAGTAACTGTTGAACAAACCTGTGATAAGCCTCATGCAAGGTGAGCACGTTATGCTCATTTAAAAATGACTAATAAATAGACAAATACAAGTTTACAGATTTCCCAATTAATAATAATAAAATAGCATTAAAAACTTACTTCCAGCACAAGTGTATTCGACAAATCCACATCTAAATGCAGCATTTTTTGAGTGAGAACTAATTAAATTATGGAACAACCACAGCAGGGCATCCAATTTATTGATTAAAAACACTCAAATCCACCTAAAAAATCTGACATTTCAGGTCTGGAAGAGTTTGTAAAAAATACACTGATGAGAAAAAGCTGAAGATCTGCAGAAGTTTAGGATTAGAAAAAAAAAAAAAAAAGAAAACACCCTTAAAAACGATTTCAATTGTCATTATTTAAAGAGTAAAAGTTATGGTGGAAAACTTCCTCTATTAAGTCAATAATTAACTGATTATTAACTGCATGCTTTAGGCGGGTCAATTTAAACACGCCCTTCAGCGCATCTTCGACAGATATTAAAACTTCATTAACGATTTAAATGGAAATGGAGCAAATAGTTTTTTCTTTAACATTCATTTGAATACTCATCTTTTAGTAGATACTGCTGTAAAAATGGTTTGATTTCCTCATTTTAAACCACGATGGCTACGTTTACATGAGAGCTTTAATTAAGAAAACAAATTAAATCCACTTTAAACTGATCTTGTAAACACCTCATTCCAAATTAACCCTAAATCTGAAGTAAGTGGCTGGTTAATTCTGATTTTAATTCCAAATTGAACAGTTCCTCAATCTTGTAAATGTTTAATTCCATTTTACAATAATTCCATAAATGTTGCTGCTTCAAAGCTACAATTAAAATAAAAGTGAAAACAGTTATGTGGTCTTCTATGTTGGAGCTAAAAAAAAATAATGTCTGAATACGTCACGTTCTCGCTGTCCATGTAAACACAAAGCAGAATAATTAATTCTGAATTTCAGAAAAACTCAATGTAACCGTGGCCATTGTGAATACTTAGATTTTAGAAGTTAATGCTGTAAAATTGTTCAGCTTTAGTGAAAAAACTTGGTTCGATTTGACCATTTTAAAACACATTAAAATAACAAAAAAACAGTTCAGAACAAAACGTATTTATTATTATTACACTAGGAGGTCTTCAAACAGGAGATTAATACTCCAGGAGCTTCAGTCAGTGCAAACACTGAGCTGGTATAAGGAAATGACTGGACAGTACTTTTGAATAGAAAATAGAGTTTTTGACACTCAACAAAAATGAAATCTCGCTGTATACACACAAAAAAGGCTAAGACGACCACAACAAAAATATTAAAACCTATATTTTCATTGATTATGAAGCCTAACATTGTAACCAATAGATAGGAAGGAAATGAGATAATATATATTTGTTTAGAGATGGGGAAGGTTAACTTTTATTAGGTTGTTTATTTCAGGCTCTGTAATTATGATTAATTGTAATTCAACTTTAGTAATTGAGAACGTAATTGTAAATGACATTTTGAGGATTAAAAAACAAAAAAAAAAATGATTGTAATTGGAAAAAAAAAAAAAAAAAAAAAAAAAAAACCTTGGTCCCTGGACCCTGTAATCATTATTGAACATGAGTAACTGAAAACGTAATAGTAAAAAATGTAACCCTGCTACGGGTCTAAAAATGTTCAGTTTTATTAAAGAAAATGTTTGATTACCCCGATTTTAAAATTATTAAAATAAGGAAAACGTTCAGAACAAAACTTATTTATTTATTATTACACTATGCTTCAAACAGGAGATAAACACTCCAGGGGTTTCAGTTGGAGCATTGAGGACTAAACACTGAGCTGGTATTTGAGGAAAATGATGCTACTTCTTGAACCTTTTGAATAGAAAATAAAAAAAAAGTTAATGACACTAAATCTGTTGGAGAACAGAAGATGGAGCACTGAGTGTATGTTGGTTCCTGGTTGCATGGTTCCTATGTCATGAGTCCATGTTGGTTCCTGGTTTCATGGTTCCTATGTCATGAGTCCATGTTGGTTCCTGGTTTCATGGTTCCTATGTCATGAGTCCATGTTGGTTCCTGGTTTCATGGTTCCTATGTCATGAGTCCATGTTGGTTCCTGGTTTCATGGGTCAGTGGTTCCGGTATCAGAGTTCCAGTCCCGGATGGAGAAGGTCTTGGACTGCCTCTTGCTGTCTCCCACGCTGAAGTCCACCCTCACACAGATGTGCCGGTCGCTGTCCTCTGAGGGGAACATGCGGACCTCTCCGGTGACCGGGGTGTCCTGGACCACCTCCAGGGGCGCGTCCAGGTACATCACGGCCTGCTTCCAGTGAGTCTCCGGTTTGAACGGGGACGTGGAGAGCACCAGCGGTTTGTCCGGACACGGGAACGTGACCGTGAAATACACGCAGAACGCGTTCACGGCCGCGGAACCGAACGCGGCGCACGTGAAGGGCCCGGACACGGTGCGCAGCTGCTCCACGGTCACCGTATTCAGGTCCAGCTCCGCAAAACGCGCGGGGTGAGACAGCACGTCCTCCACGCACACGCTGCTGACCGCGATGTCCGAGTTCTTGATGCACTTCCGGGCGAAGTCCCACATGCACGACATGTCCACGCCGTACTGGTCCTTGACGGAGTACCAGAAGTGGAGGCGGTCCTCAACCAGCGGGTCGCAGATGGGGCTGATGTAGAGCTCGGCCCGGCTGGGCAGGATCACGCCCCCGGGCTTCAGCCACCGGTCCCGGGCGTACAGGACCGAGTTGAGCATGGACTCGTGCAGGAGTGCGTAACCCATCCACTCGCTCACGATCACGTCCACGCGCTCCGGGAGATCCACGGTCTCCACGGTCCCCCGGATCACCTCCACCCGGTCCTCCATTGCATTTTGGCGGACTATGTTGGCGGCCTGCTCGGCTATGGAACACGCCTCCACCGCGAACACCCGGCGGGCTCCGGCCTGGGCGCAGAAGATGCTGAGCACGCCGGTGCCTGCCCCCACGTCCAGCACCACCCGGTCACGAATCAGTTCTGTGTTCTTCGCTATGGCCATCCGGTACGCGTTGGTGCGCACGTGGTCCGCTAGCATCTCCTCGTGGATGGTCACATCGGAGTAGGTGTCGAAATAAAGTCTGTCCTGGCGAGTTTTATCGGTTTTTCTCTTCTTACCGACATGAGACATCTTTGTTCTACACACAACCGTGGGTTGTTGTTTCAATACTTCCGGGTTCAAGAACGTGGGACATGTAGTCCTTTGACAGTGACGAACAGTGAAGCGAGATGTGAAGAGGCCTACAAGTCCCACAAGCAAAAGGAAAAGGCTTGAGGTAGATCCCTGCATTCTCGATTCAGGCTAAATATGGATTTTAAAGTCAATCCCCGAGTTTCTATTTTTATTTTTAACGAGTTAAAATTGTATTGCAACTTATTAAAAATGATCCAAATTACAAAAGCACAGTATGTACATCTTTGAAAAATGTCAAATTAATGAGTTCTTTATTCACATAGACACACAACTTTGATACATATTTAGTTATGTTATGGGCAAATGATGTATGTAGATAGTCTAAGAACTCTCTTAAAATTAACATAAAACAACCATGTTAACACAACACAACACACAGCATAAAAAAATCAAGAACTAAAAAGAAAAAAAAAATATAATACCAAAAAGAAATAAATAAATGTATTAATAAATAAATTAATACATTATTTAATTAATTAATTAATTACATGTATTAATTAATTAATACATTTTATACACAAAGTAAAATATGATTGAAAAAAATATATTTTGGCAGCCTCACTTCCGTCAGTCTGACCCAGGGCAACTGTGGCTACAGTCGTAGTTTACCACCACTAAGTGTGGAGTGAAAGAATAATGCCTTAATTCTGTAACGCGACTTTGAGTGTCTATGATAAAGCGCTATATAAAATTGATGCATTATTATTATTATTATTATTATTATGTTTTCTGTTTTTTTATTTTGCAGAAATGCTGTACTTGAATTAAGTTGACAGTAGCATAACCAACTTAGCATCTGCATTGTTTCACCCCATGGAATTAAATTCAGAGGGTCCAGCTCTTATAGTGGGGTCTCCTAACTGTCTTCCCCTGGTCAGGGGTCTGCAACCTTTACTCTACAAGGAGCCATTTAACCTCATCTCACCTGAATTAAAGTCCTCCTGGAGCCAAAAAAAATACCTTCTCAATGAAGACAATACAGTTAAAAGTATATAGAATAATGTTTGATTTAATTTGACTTGATTTATATTGATCATGTAAATGAAAACTTAAAAACAGTTTAAAATAAAATAAATTGACATCAAGAAATAAAACCGTATCTTGCATCTTCAAATTCTTACACATCTCAGTTTACATGAACACGATGTTATATAAGAAGATTTTTTTTTAGTTAATGTATTTGAAAGGCTACAAAAAGCAACTTCAATTTGATAACATATGATCATGTGATCAACACATGCTAATTGCTAATTTCTTGCCACACATAAAACATGAATATTTAACCGTCACATTGACAGTTAAATGAATCTGTTCCCACACAATTTAAATCTTTATTTAATTCCAGAATAGTGTTTTTGTTGGTTTAGTTATTTTACCAGGGATTTAAAACTTAAGGTTAGCCACAGGTGAAAGATGATGTTCTGTAGATGTTGCAGGAGGTGAAGTAGGAAAGTGCCGAGTCATTACACAATGTGACTTATTTTAGGTTAACACATTGTTATATATTGATTGTATTTGTCATTAAAGAGCCACAGGTTGCAGACCCCCTGCTCTTGGAGAACCACAGCTGAACATCTGGCCTGGCATCGTAGTCCATCAGTTCTGGTCCCTCCATGCTGATTCTGATCCTCTTTGGTGTGGAAGAATGTATGCGCTGTGTGTGTACATTCTCCGCTCGGCGCCCCACGTGCACACATTGTTCCCGGTGAGCTCAGTGTGCTCTACTGCACTCCCCCATGATCGGCCGCCTTCCTGCCCCATTTCTGCTTGTCGCGCCCCTAATGAGCTCTGTTGCTCCGCGTGCCTGGACGCCTGTCCCCTAATCAGTGACGTGCCATGAGCACTAGGGTTGGGTAGGCAGGGCGTTGCAAATCGAGACCACCAATGTCAACACCAATGACAATTCCATATGTTTCTCCTGGCAAATGGTAATCTAACAAAATTAACATTGTAAAACACCATTAATGAAATATAAACAATTATTTAATATAGCCTCCATACTCTCCCAACAAGATATATCTCATGACATGGCAGCACATCTGTTGTTTGTGTTGGAAATACAAAAAGACAACAACAACAACAAAAACAACAACAACTCAGAACAGCCTCAATGAGGGGCATCCACAAAATCAATCCTTCCTTTTGTTCCATTCACTGTGAAAAGTATGAACAATGTTCTGACCTTACCTTTGCTGAAGCTCTGGTAACCCAGGTGTTGGTCTCCCATCTTTTAAAAGCTTCTTTATCGTCTCTAGCGCTGTCATTCTGCCTGTAGTGTTATCCCACCCACTAGCTAGAGAACGTAGCAGTGGCCACGTTGGATCAATTCACTAATGCACTGTGAACTTAGGTATAGCATTTAGCATAGCACGGTTACGTCTGAAGGCAGCGTAGAGAGTTGCCTTTTTACGAAATGGTTTTCATCTTGGGGACCTGACTGCGCATGCACATACACATAAAAACACTCTATGGGAACAGAGGCAGAGCAGCAATGTGCCTTTGAGAAGGGGTGTGGCCTCCTCCTGCCTTACAGCGGAGTGAAACTGTGCAGCCGTACCAGGAAATAGCCAGGAATTGTCATTTGTGCTATGAAAAGCACAAAATGCTGACACTTTCAAACTTATAGGTACTGTAGGCTATCGTAAATGGAAAAATAAATCATTTATAATTATATTATAATTAAAACAAATAATCAAAATATCAATTCACCCTTGGGTTGGTACTGCTTACTAATGTTGTAGCAGTCGAGACCGGTCGAGAAAGGTCTCGTCTCGGACTCTGAAGCATTTTGACTCGGTCTTGTCCCGGACTCGGGATTTTCCCTCAAAACCGTTTTAGACCAGCACTAATTCCTGCTATTTTTAAACTTTTTAATAATGTGATAACACGGAGAAGAACGGGATAAAACAATCTTTTATTCATTCTTTAATCCATCCCGTATAATGACCGTAACCTTCCTTAATGTGACTGAGTGATGTCTATGACACATTCGTGTGTGTGTGTGTGTGTGTGTGTGGCTACGGTGTCAGTTTGAACGGCGGAGCACAAGAGAGATATGAACTAATCACCGGTAAAAATCCCAGTAAAACTCCAGAAAACAATCACCAGTAATAAATATTATCTCCCTGGTAAAGATAGTAGTTCTAACAACTGGTAAAATGATAAACTGATGATATTACAGCCTGTGCAGCAGTATGGGGACACATTTACTCTGGGTCCTATAGTGTCTGCCGGCCGGTGAAACCTGTTCCGTTCACCGTGTTTACTGAGGTCTGTGTGTGTTTAATAAGTCCGTGTGTGTCTGTGTGAAAGTCTGCATGTTTATGTCTCTGTCCATCCCCTCTTTTCATTATATCCATGTCTTTTAAGGCTTTATTACATAATGTCGGCTGTAGTCCGGGCCGCCGCCATCTTGGATTATGTCGTCACCAGCGCGTCATCACCGCAAGTTGCACATGCGCAGAATGACTCAAATAACTGTAAAGAGGTCTTATATTAGTCTATTTTCTTTTTAAAGTGATGTTTTTTTGTGTGTCTTTAGACTCCAATTACATGTATGTATATAATATGTTCCCCACAATATAAACAGGTTCACAATATAATTATTTTTTATAGTTTCTGTTTCCACTGTATCCAGAATAATAATAATAATTCTCAACAAGAACTATTGATTGATTTGTCACATGACTGTTCCAGGGTTTGAGTTTGTTTTATTTAGTTTCACATCTACCTGTAGCTCTATGTTTTTTACACTGATGACAACTTGTTTGTAGTTTTATTTCAGAAAGTTTCACTTTTACAGTTACAGTTGGAAACCTTTGTTAATTGAATATCCTAGTTACATTACAGCAACCAAATTAAACTATATCAACTAAGTGAATTAATAAAAATAACCTGTGTAAAGGCTTTTTCAAACTAAAAAATGATCTTGTGAAATCTGTGACCTGTTGACCTGCACAACTCAAAGAATCAGAATCCAGAATCATTATTTCTTGGCAGAAATGCTTTTAAACACTTGCTGTACATTCAGCTGACATAAAAATGTTGTTTTCAAATATGTAGAATAATTGTGAATTTATCAGTAGCAGTAGTAGTTTTAATATTTTAGTTAATTTTTTGCAGGAACCTTTTTTGTCCGTCAAATGTATTTAAAATAAACTAAAATTAAAGAGAGAATGTTTTTTAACTGTCGAACCTTGTCATAATTTTATTTATTTATAGATTTTTTTAAATTGAAAAAAAAAAATGTTTATGGTCTTGACTCGGTCTCTACTCCCGGAAGTCTTGGTCTTGTCTTGGTCTCGGCGCATTCTGGTCTCGGGCAAGTCTTGGTCTCAAATAGTGTGGTCTTGAACACAACACTACTGCTTACCTTGCCTACCCTGACTGCACGTCACTGCCCCTAATAGCCCTCACGTGTGTGTTTGTCCCAGTGTCCGTGAACGCAGCACGGACCGTGTCTCTCCCCAGTGTTGGTGATGCAGCAGCTGTGTGTTTGTGGATATGGTAGCGCATGTAGTGTCCTTGTCGGCCCCTATTTCACAGGAGGAAGACTCAACAGGACGAGGAAGCTTCCTCCTTTTGGATTTTCAAAATAAGGTCATGCTACGCACTCGCACAGATGCGACCAAATTAAATTTTCACTCACTCAGTGAAAAAATAGTACATATGCGACCAATTTCAACACAGTCTCGAGCCCTGATTAGAGATACGCAAATTCCTTTGATGATTTTTAATCTTCAGTAGATCCTAAGTGTTCTGGTTTGAAGCGAATCGGGTGAAGTCCCTCAGACTAGTTTGCGCTAATGCGTTTCCAGGGCGAAACTGCCATTTTTTTACCTTTGACCCAAGATGGCTGACTTTCTGTTTGGTTTTGGGCATGGTCATAATGTCGGTCATGCGGTTCCCCCGCATCTTTTAACGCACATTTTTTTTTACCAATTTTTATCAAATTTTTCACCAGGCCAGAGGTGCGTGCCAATTTGGGTGAGTTCGCGCATGCTCAAGGGGTCAAATTAGCGATCAAAGGCAATGTTGGAATAATAACAGTAAATAAAAGCAAAAACAATAGGTTATTTTGTCCCATTCTGGGTTTTCGGAGCCTAATAATCTGAATTTGATTACAGACATACAGTAAGTCACTGTATTTAGAGACAGACATGCCTTTAACTCTGCATATTAGATGCTTCATGCTTGAGAAGTTGTGTTTATAATTTATGAATGCATTTGGAGCCTCAAATGTGACCTTGTGTGTTAAAAAATAATGATTCTGCTTTTCTTTTCTTTCTTTTTTTGCCTCGATTTACATTCTTTTGAGAAGATGATGGTTTTCCCATGTGGATTGTTTTGAAAAGAACACTAAATACAAATGTAATTTAATGTGCATGTTTGCACCAATCCACCCCAGAAACTCCAATTTAATATATTGTCATATTTTCCCTTTTCTCTGCATTTTACTGTGCTAAAAAACAACAAACTCTCCTCCCAGATTCTCCCTCAAACGCTTTCTTTTCTGGGTTTCTGTTTCTCTGAAATGAGATTCAGCTCCTGCTCGTTTGCCCACAGTTTTCTGCCAAAGATTCTCTGAGACTGAGAGGAAAGACGGAGCAGATGTCGCTCTGCTCGGCTAAAACTCTGTGGGAGCCTCAGAGCTGATGAATACCATCGCCACACGATTATTACAGGCTCTCTGGGCTCGTCTGCAATTCAAAGTCAGATCAATCTAATGAGAAAGTAACGGTAAAACAATATTTGACAGTTTTAACTGTGACATTCTACACGAGACGTTCTCAAACTTCTTAATTTTGAAAAGAGGAATAATCGACCTGGTTTTGTGCCATTCACTTAACATTTTCTAAGTATATTTATTTACATGAAGGTACGAAACCCCATACATGACATGGTAAAAAAAAAAAAAAAGAACGTTTTTCAATGACATGCGCAAGAAACAATACTTTGTGACCAAGAAACAAGTCTAACGTGTGCACGGAAATGACTAATATTAATATCAATAGCATGCCCGGTAGTTAGCATAGCTAGTCACTAATTGTCAAAGTTGTGCAGTTTTTATTTATGTTGTACAACCACTGAAAATGTTGAGTGTGTGTAGCTTGTGTGTGTGCGGACGCGTCACGTGCACAACACTGGACTATTCAAAGCAAAGTGGACTCAACTTCCTGTTTTAAACAGTAAGTTATGCATTGTTGTACATTGTCCACCCAACATGTATATTAATTGTATTTTACAATCTGTATAATGTGATGAAACAATGAACGTGTATAATATGTGTCATTAGAAAGAAAGAAACACTATCAATCCTGAACAAATGGGAAAACAATTATCATTTAAACACAGCCAACAGAAGGCTTTAGTTTTAGTCAAAATGTATGACTATTTCAGTTATAGTCAAGTTTTAGTCAACTAAATGACATTAAAGCTGCAGTATGTAAGTTTTTTTGGCTTCATTTGGTCAACTTAATGACATTGAGATTATGGTCACGGATATTGTCCTCTAGAGTTTATGGATTTTCCCAAGATTCACTGAACATTGATCAACCTGATATGTGATGGTAATTAATGTTTGTAAATATACAGACATTTTTGATGTGATCAATGTGTAAGATGACATGAGTTATGATTGGATTTTGTCCCATGGAATTATAGTTGACGAAAATATAAATATATTTTCATACAGTTTTAATGTATTTACATATGTATTTGTTTTTAAATTAGTTATGTCTATATCTGTCACTTGGAAAATGTGGATCTATGATGAAAATGAATAAAAAACAAAAAAAATGAACTCTGTGGTGTTGAACTAAAACTAGATTTAGGCTGATGTAAGAGAGAATTCAGAGACTCTCTCTGACTGCTAAATGAGTGGCGGATCCTTCCAACTAAAGTCTTGTATTTGCACAGAGATGCACAGCTCATCCTCTTTAATTAAACTGGGCCTAACTCCTGTTTGCTCACCTAAATCATTAAAGCTCATATTGAGTAATTGGGGATCAGGTGTAAGGAGAGGCAGAGTCGCTGTTGTAGACTTCTATATATACCTGGGGCAGGTTGCATGAGTGCAAAGTTAACGACAAACAGGTGGAAAAGACGAGTAAAGTTAGAAAGAAGGAAGTGTGGTGGATTGTTTTGGAAAGATGGGGTTTTGTGGATGAACAATGAACAAATGTACAAAGCATGGAGTAAGAAATAGTATTGGGTTATTACATGTCATTGTTAGGAACCAAGCAGTGAGGCAAGGAGACAAAAGCTTTACATTTCAAAAAAAGTGCTTTATTGGCCACAGACAAACACAGGCCAATAAAAAAGGTCAACTTAATGTAACATTTTGAAGATAGAATGTGCAAAAAGAACTAACACAAACCAACTGAACTCCTCAAATGAGACAGGAGTCAACTTAAATACAGCTTGGACCATACCAAATATAAATAAGCAGAAACACAAAGGATAAACAACCAAAACTAAGGGACAAACACAGCCCTCTTAACCCCAGTTCCCCTCTGCAATGGTCTGGTCCACTTAAGGCCTCCTCCAGCTCTCTCCAGGCCAGCCCCTCGCCACCTCTCTGTTCTTCTTAAAGGGACAGAGAATAATGTCAGTGTCAATCATCAAATGATTTAGGAGTTGTTACCTCTGTGTGGCCCGGCCATCACACAACCCCCCTCTTCAGGACTCTCGCTACCCCAGCAAGATAGGTAATCTGCTGTTACATTATCCTTTCCTGGGATGTGTTGAATGGAGAAGCAAACAGGCTGTAGGGCAAGACACCACCGTGTGATTCTCCCATTAGTATCTTTCATCATTTTGAGCCATCGTAAGGCTTTGTGGTCCGTCTCCAGGGTATACTCACGGCCTAGAAGGTAATATCGAAAAGAATCAAGGGCCCACTTGATGGCGAGAGCTTTCTTTTCCACCGTTGAATATCGAACCTCATGGGGGAACAACTACCTGCTAATGTCGGCCAGTGGGTGGTGATCACGCTGGGGTCCCTGCAAGAGGACAGCTCCGAGTCCTCTTTCAGAAGCATCAGTTTGCACAATAAAGAGATCATCAAAATTTGGAGAATATAAAACTGGATTCTTACTCAGTGACTGACGTATGTCCTGAAAGGCTGCCACTGCTTCCTTTGTCCACTGTATGGGGTTGGGATTCCGAGATCCTGTCAGGTCAGTCATAGTTGCCGCCCGGGCAGAAAACTGGGGAATGAAGCGATGGTAGAAGCCAGCCATCCCCAGAAAGGGGCTCAGTTGCTTCTTTGACTTCTGGCGGGGAACAAGATCCCAAAGCCTTTATTTTGTTTACCTGCGGCCGCAGCACTCCACCCCCAATTACATGTCCTAGGTACTCAGTTTGGGAAGCTGCAATGACACACTTGGCTGGATTTACTGTAAGGACAGATGCTTGCAAACACTCCAGAACAGCTTGCAAGTGGTCCATATGCTCCTCCCAGCTTGAACTGTAAATGACAATGTCATCCAAATATGCTGCTGCAAAACTTGAAAATTCCCTGAGTACCTGATCCATACGTCTCTGAAAGGTTGCTGGTGCACCATGTAATCCAAAGGGCATCACCGTGAACTGGAAGAGTCCCCATGGCATTCGGAAGGCGGTCAGTTTCCTGGACCGCTCAGTGAGGTGAACCTGCCAATATCCTTTAGAGAGATCTAGAGTTGTCAGATATTTGGCCTTCCCAAGCCGTTCAAGCAGGTCATCAATTCTCTGTGTAGGATAGGAATCAAAGAGTGAAATAGAATTAAGGTACCTAAAGTCTATGCAAAACCTTATGCTTCCGTCCTTCTTTGGAACCAGGACCACAGGGTTACACCACTCGCTTTTCGAAACTTCAATGATCCCCAGGGACAGCATTAGGTCAACCTCCTTCTTTAACGAGATCCGCAGGCGCTCAGGAATCCTGTAACAGTCTTTTAACAGTAGCACAATCTTGGAGTACAATATCATGCTCAACAATATCGGTTCTTCCTGGGTTTTGCTGAAAAACATCCATTTTACAAAGTGTGCTCACCTGGCCTCTTTGTTCTTGTGAGAGGTATGTTAAATCAAAGTCCTGACCAGAAGCTGCAGATGGAAGGTATTGCTCTTCAACCTCCTCCTCTTCTTCCACTCCTCTAATTAGCATCACACTCCTTCCAGGTCTCTCCACCCACTCTTTCAGTAAATTTATATGCAGCACTTTTTTGAGTGGCGCTGTCCAGGACCTTCAACCTGATATGTTGTCGGACCGAGCTTCTTGATCACCTTAACAGGCCCCTACCATTTAGCAAGCAGCTTATCGTTTTCACTTGGCAGAAGCACAAGAACTTGTTGTCCAGGGCTGAACGATCTGTCACGAGCTGACTGGTCATACCCGGACTTCTGCTGCTGCTGGGCCTTCTTCATGTGTGCTTGAGCCAGTTCGCACATCCTTTCCAAGTGCTCCCTCATCTACACAACATATGAGACCACATTAACAGGTTCTTCCTGGGTTTCCATGTAGGGCTCAAATGGGTTCTCTTCAATGTTTTCTCCTCCAGTTCTTTCTGCGGCCTCCATCTATCAAGCAGGGACACGTCCCACTGAGGCCTGCAGGTGTTCCACCGGTCAGCTGGGGTCGCCAGGGGTTGCCATGTGCTCTGCTTTGGCCTGTGCATCAGAAAAGTCAGCTTGACAAGATTCAGATCCTGGCTCTCTACTTGATAGTGGATCGGTGTTTTTACTACTCACTTCTAACTGCAAGAGTTGAAACTTGTGTTCCAGAGCTGCAAATTGTTGCTGTTGTTTGACCTCTCGAACACTCTGCTGCCCAATGTGTGTCTAAAGAATGGTTCTGAGAGTGTGTCTGAAGAATCGGTCTGAGAGTGTTTGCTCCTCCCCTTCTTCATCAATGCCTTTTACCTCTCCAGAATCTCCATTTTCCTCCATTTCTCCTTCGGAGTCTTTTTTTTCCTACTACTCCATGTGGTTCTTTCTGGGGTCGTCCTCTTCCTCTCACAGGCATTTCCAAAAAAAAAAAAAAAAAAAATTGAAGGTATGGTCCAAAAAATGATCCACGAAGAGAGAAAAAACTTTGTCCCCACTGGATGATTCCACCACTGCCACCAATTGTTAGGGACCAAGCAGTGAGGCAAGGAGACAAAAGCTTTACATTTCAAAAAAAGGTGCTTTATTGGCCACAGACAAACACAGGCCAATAAAAGAGGTCAACTTAATGTAACATTTTGAAGATAGAATGTGCAAAAAGAACTAACACAAACCAACTGAACTCCTCAAATGAGACAGGAGTCAACTTAAATACAGCTTGGACCATACCAAATATAAATAAGCAGAAACACAGGGGATAAACAACCAAAACTAAGGGACAAACACAGCCCTCTTAACCCCAGTCCCCCTCTGCAATGGTCTGGCCCAGCCCCTCGCCATCTCTCTGTTCTTCTTAAAGGGACAGAGAATAATGTCAGTGTCAATCATCAAATGATTTAGGAGTTGTTACCTCTGTGTGGCCCGGACATCACAGTCATTTTTAACACATATTCAGTGAAAAACGAATAAAATAATAATAAGACAGAGCCAAGTTACAATCGCCTCATTGTAAAGAAATTTCAATATTCTCAAGTGGTGAAATAACCCAAAGTTGGGTTCCAAAAAAAAAAAAAAATGAAGAAGTTGCATGAAGAAACATTGTTTTGTATCCCAAGAAAGATTAATAGCCAGGCAGATATGTAGCAGTATTAGGCTAAGATGTTCATTTCTGGAAGAAAGCATTAAAATGTGTCCATGGGGGTTTTTGAGTATGCTGAATCTATTTTAATAAGATCCACTCTGGCAAACCAGTGGTTCCCACTCAAAATTAAGAAATCCAAGATGGCCGCCATCCATATTGCCAATTTGGATATTTTGTCATAACTTTGGTTCTATCTGACATAGAAGCATGGTCTTGAGAGCAAAATGTAGGTTTTTGGGGACAAGGATTGTCATGAAATAGCTTAAAATACTGTAAATTGAGAGCAAGATATTAGATGGTCACCACAACGCTTTACACATGGAAAGGCTGAAATTGAAATTTCTTTGCATCCACAACTGTGTATGACAAAGATGTCTTTTACAGGGAGAACAACTTGATTTAAATTACCATAAAACATGGACTAATATATCTATTTTCATTTATTTCTCAGGAAGATTATATCCTTTGTAATCCATATGCATAAACATTAATCTGATGTGTTCATTTTGCAGCACTTGCCAACATGTACATAATTAAACTTAAATTTTTGACTCAGATATCTGAACTATTACAAAATATCCAAATTGACAATACAGTTGGCGGCCATCTTGGATTTCTTGATTTTGAGTGGGAACCATTGGTTTGCCAGCGTGGATATGATTAAAAATGGATTCAGCATACTAAAAATAAAGAAAAAAGTACAAATGTTCATGTTTTCTTCCAGAAGTGAACATCTCATCACATCACATACAGTATCTGCCGGGCTGTCACCTTTATCTGTCTATAAAGCAAGGAATCTCTGTCTGTCTGTCTGTCTGTGTGTCTGTGTGTGTTCCTTTAAATATATCTGCGGATCAGGATCAGACTGACCTGAGACTTTCAACATGGCTGCTGCTTGGTTCAAGTGTGTGGGACGTTGGATTTGTTTGGACTGCAATGATACCGTTAATAAATTATTTAATAAAAAGCTTTACAAATTCCGTGTGCATCTAAACTGACTGTTGTGGATTAATGACACTAAACGAGTCCGGACCGAGTTTGTTCCGGTCTGAGGAGATCTGGATCGCGAGGACAATAAACTGTAATCAGAATAGATTGGGTCCATCTCCCTACAGTGTCCTTGCTAAAAGCCAAAATATATGAAAACACAATAGTTATTGCTCTACACAATTCACAACAAACCTAAATGTCCCTGATGTCTCACCTTCAAACACAACCTCATTTGGCCATCCATGAAAAAGCTACTG
>NC_041063.1:7025693-7048193 GCF_900634775.1 Gouania willdenowi | reverse complement strand
TAAGCAAATATTGACACTTAGAAGCCTTTTAACCACTTTTGTTGTCTGTTTTTGTCCACTCTAATTTGCAAATTTTAACCAGTTTCTGTGGTTTTTAAAATCCCATTTTACCACCTCTTTCACAATTTCCCTCTTTAAGATGAGTATAATAATAGTAAATGTCCTGGATAACAGTGGATATTATTCAGATGAATAAATAAATGTGGTTATCACAGATTCATAGAGCAATGGACCATCATTTTACTGACTTTATGGATGGACCCCAAAAATCTCTCCCCTTTATTCCCCCTTATAGATGGTCCTGTCTCCACATGACTGTTCTTCAATGTTCATGTCTGTGTTCAACCACCTTCAGCTACAGTGGGGGTCCCCGCTCTCTGGAACCTTTATTTTGGGGGTCTGGGGCTGAAAAAGGTTGAGAATCACCGCTCTAATGTAGCACACAGTATTTTTTTATGGTTTCTCAAACAGACGTAGAAATGCAAAGTAGGTTGTGAAGAGTTGTGTTTATTCCGTGAGAGAGGCAGATAAACAGTTTCATGGTAATGCAAAAAAAAACATCAACAATCATCTCTAAGAGCAGAGTCGAACCCGATAAGCACCATTCAGAAACCATTTCTGCTTCTTCAAACGCCTTTCTATATAAACGTTGGGTAATTTAGTGCGTCTCTATATATGCAAGGTCATTGTGAGTCAGACAGCGATGGCTCGACATGGTTTGTGTTTAGTTTCCTTTCAGTTAACAGACAGAGAGCGGCCTGTACCTCTGAGGTGATAAGATCCTCCCGGCTCGTTCCGAGCACTGACCTTGGGAGCTGCAAAGCAAAAATCAATGGCTGTTCAGACGGACCAAAGGCAGTATTCACTTTCCTTTAAGCTACTGTGCATCTTTACACAAAGCCAGACAGAGGAAGAAAAAAAGTATGAGTCAGTGCCTGACATTGGAGGGTTTATTTGAAGACGGAATCAGACGCAACGAATGTGACAACAAATTATAGGACGGGGTGTCAAACCTATCGCTCAGGGGCCAGAAACTCACTGTATGATACATACAGTACTGTATGTACGGCACAAACAATATTCAAGCAAGAAATTATAGACATCAGTCCATGTACTTCTACCTTCACTTGATTTTTTAGGACAAATAATTATTTAATATTCAGGGGAATTTTCTCGGATTGGTTGTGGGAAATTGCAGGATCAGAAAAAGTTAAGTTTCCTTCACAATTTGCGATTAAAAATGACTGCACGAGAGTGATTTGCCTGGTAATTTACACAATAATTCATGTTTTCTCAGTCATTTTAATTTTTTCATGTGGAACACATTGGATGCTCTAAAGCACAGATTTTAGATATCCCTCCAAATACACAAACTTCACAAAACTTCACAATATTTGCAGCACGCATACTTTTTTCCCATGCATCAAATTGTTGAACAACCTTTTCATTTTTCCTAAATCCTGCAATTTTCTTCAAACTTCCCCAAAATTAAATGAACATTCATCAAGTCATGCCGCCTTTGGCTAATTCTGGCATGTTTACATTTAAATATTCATAAATTTGCACTGTCCTTTTAAAATAAATAAATAAATGAAATATATGTAGATCCTGCAGAGACTGATATCTGTCTCTCATTGATTGGATGATGTCGGTGTCTTTCAGACTTTATACATCATTTGTACCTGAATATGCAAACTTGGGCACAATTACGTTGAAATCATTTGTTTTCTCATCATGTTCACACGTATGTTTTATGTATGTAGTGGAAAATGGCAACTAAATCACCTAAACGTAGCGTCACACACAAAATGACAGCAAAGACGCACAAAATGCTAACAGAATGACACAAAATGATAACAATATAACAGCAAAAACACACATAATGAGAACAAAAATTCAGGAAATGCCAAAAAATATAGAAAATGACAACAAGAACACAAAAATCAATAGAAACTCAACTAATAACTCGAAAAACCTACAAAATGATGACAAAAATTCCAAAACTGAGAGAAAAACTCACAAAATCAAACACAGAATCAAAGAGAAAACAAACAAAGACCAAAACATTTATTTTTTCCCATATCAGAGCTCTGATTGGTCAATATTACATACATCAGAAAATCACATTTTTGTAGCGCCGCTGAGATAAAAGATGCCCATCCATGTTATATACTGTTACAATTATAAAGAAATGCATTTAAATATTTTACATTCTATTTTTCTTAAGCTAAAATTAAGCAAGAAATTGCAAAAAAAAAAAATCTTAACTTTTCAGTGATTGACACGGTCGTAGTAAATTCAAATCTATTGATGATCATTTCTTTCCGTACAGGAAGTAAAGAGTGGAACTGGATTCCTGAGCCGTCACTGGTCTCTGTGGAATCTTTAGGATAATGAAACAATCCCAGTGCACCAACATTATCAACACCAGTGCGCAACGAGCGCCTCAAAAACGCCTCGTTCTCGCCGTCTTATGTTATAGTAACGTTTGGATTTAAACTAAAGGAAAACGGTTTGTTTGAATGTGAAGTTCAGAGCCAGATTTAGATGAAATAGATGAGGTACGGCAGTATTTTCCTGCTGAATAAGAGCAGACAGTTAGTGATTTAGCCATACAGTATTGCTTTCCCTTAACCAAATCAGAAAATCCATGGCAGCACATTAGCACTGCCGCTAATTGCTAGGCTGTGTGTGTCTAATTGCACACATTGATCTGTCCTTAACCTCCCGCAGATGAGATTGAATTGCGAAATGAAAGACCTAAAGTGGACGGATAACAAATGATACGTCAAACGGATGATAGAGCAGCAATAAAGAATAAAACTGTGTTGATAGTTGGCGTTGTAAATCTAAACTGGCATTATAAACATGTTTTACACACATTTAGCAGTGTCATTGTTTTCCTGTATTGGTGGACTTTCCAAATATTGATCCTATAATAGTTCACATAATTAACCAATGTTTTAATAAAAATATTTGTGTTCAAGCGTGGGAAATCTCTAAAGTAGTACCTATAGCTAAAGATTAAAAAAAGTATTTTTCTGGTTTAAATACTCGACCAATAAGTTTGTTAACACAGCTGGGAAAGATAATGGAAAGAATAATAAATGAGCAAATTCAGTGTTTTTTTCTAATAATAATAATAATAATAATAATAATAATAATAATAATAATAATAATAATAAACTTTATTTTGATTGCACTTTTCAAAACACACGTTACAAAGTGCTTTCCAAAGGCAGCTATACATTTGAACAGCGTTTCTCAATGGGGGGTACTACAGGGGGTAGAGGGAGAGCGAAAGAGAGGAAAAGGAATAAATGAAAGCATTAAAAATATGGGGTTTTATAAAGTTTATTTCTATTTAACAATGATAATCACACTGAATATTACCAGCAACTTGCAAAACACAAAATATACTGAATAATTAAAAGAACAGACAAACAACAAAAAAATACACAAATAACAGACTAACCTACAAAACGATATAAGAAACAACCAAACAACACTAAAAACAAACACACACTGAGATAGAGTAATTTAAATAATACCAACAGCGCACAAAAACACACAAAATAAGAGAATACTATACTGAATAATAAAAAGAACGGACAGACAACAACAAAATTACAGAAATTGACACATCAAATGATAAACTATAGAAATACATCTATTCAGAAGGCAGTAAATACTGTTTCATTCCACTTATTTACAAAATGAGATTCTTTAAAATGTGTGTTATCCTTCCATCATTATGCTTTATCGATGTTTTTCATCTTCTGAATTCTGAGCAAAACGTATACAGTCAGACATAAGGGGGGTACATGCATTCAAAAATATGACAAATACGTTTGAGAACCACTGCATTAGAAAATAAAAGATATAAAGTTTAAAACAGTTTAAAAAAACAGAGACATAAAAACAAGTTACTAAAAAGGAGAAAAGGCTCCGATAAAAGTATGTTTTAAGAAGTGAGTTAAAATAGTCACAAAAGGAACAACAACTTGATAACAAATTTTCAGCACGCATACAGAGGAAAATATTCTACAGCTACTGCCTCGTCCCAGATGGTTGATGATTGATTCAAAACAATGGATGAGAGGAAACTAATAGAAGTAGCGCTGCTGGACTTTTCTGCAGCATTTCATATAATAGATTATGAATTCCTCAAATGTTATGGTTTTTCTCAAGTTGCCTTACAATGGATTAATAGTTATTTAAGTGATAGGAGGCAAACTGTGTATTTTAATGGGATGTAAAGGTTGTAACAGGGAGTGCCTCAGGGAAGTCACCTTGGACCACTTCTATTTAACATTTTTAGGCCAAACTCAAAACACCACTCACTTTGTTCTTCTTCTTGTTCTTCTTGTTGTGTACACTAGTAAAACTCTACTAATCCTCTGTTATTCATTAACAAATTGGGCTGAAATTTGGTTGGTGTAATCTATGGATGTGTACGCATCGACGCTCGGAGCTCGATTTCTGATTTGGGTCAAAGGGAGGCCCCAAGGGGCCCCAAAAGAAAAAAAGAAAGAAAGTCGATTTCTCATTTACTTGCAAGTCAAATATTTCGACAGTTGGTGGCACCAAATTATTGGCACATACCAATATATAAATGGGGTCCATTACCACATATGTGTCATGGGGGCGTCAGGGGGACCCCTGGGGCCCCATTTATCAAATGACTACTCCTCTGTTAGTTCTTGTTAGATTGGAATGCAGTTTGGTATGAATGCTCTATGCTCTGAACCCTTCTTTTGAAATGGGGCCCGGGGGCCCACCCCCCATTTCCGGTAATTTCCAAATGTAAGGGAACATAGTCGTGTGATATATTGTTTCAAAGGTAGTTCAACATAGATTACGGTTATGCTCCCCACAATTCAATTAGGGGCCATTAAAGTAGTTGTGAGTCAAATATTGCGACAGTTGGTGGTACCGAATCATTGACACATACCGATATATGAATAGGACCCATTTCTCTCTATGTGCCCCCATTTTTCAAATGACTACTCCTTTGTTAATGCTTGTTGAATCGAGCTGTAATTTGACATGGATATTCTATGAACGAATGTCAAGAGTCTCTCTGAGACCTTTTTGAAAGGGTGGGGGGGTGGGCCCCCGTCCACCCCCTTTTCCGGTAATTTCTAAATTTATCGGAACATAGTCATGTGATATCGTTTCAAAGGCAATTCAAAGTAGATTACCATTTTAAGTTACACAATTCCATTTGTTTTACTCTGTGGAACCAAGTCATTTCACTGAATAGACAGTGATTTTAAATTTGATAAACAGATCAATGGCGTTTTAAAATCGGGTTTTTATCATCTTCGTCTTTTATCCAAAGTTAAGCCTTTTTTATCATTTAATCTTTTTGAACAAGTCGTGCACGCTTTTATTTCAAGCCGTCTGGACTACTGCAACGCACTTTACTCAGGCATCAGCCAAAAGGCACTTTACCGCTTGCAGTTAGTCCAGAACGCAGCGGCACGACTTTTAACAGGGACCAAAAAGCGTGAACACATCACCCCAATCCTTGCTTCTTTGCATTGGCTCCCTGTTAAAGTTAGAATTGATTTTAAAGCTTGGAATGGACTGGCCCCTCAGTATATCACAGACCTCATCCAAATTTACCGACCCCCGCGCGCTTTGAGGTCTGAGGGCCAGCTCCAGCTCGTGGTTCCAAAGGCGAACCGTAAAACTAAAGGGGACAGAGCGTTTTCCGTTGTCGGCCCTAAGCTGTGGAACGCTCTGCCCCTCCACATCCGTACGGCCCCCACCGTGGAGTGTTTTAAATCTCGTCTCAAAACTCACTTTTATTCTCTGGCTTTTAGCACCGCGTAAGTTGTGTGGTCCTCTGTGTCTTCTATTTTATGTTTTTGAGTTTTATTCTTATTTATAGTTTTTAATGTGTTTTTATTTATATTTATTCTGTTAAACTGTTTTATTTTTTTATTGTTTTATACTCATTTAGTGGCAGAGCTCATTTGTATTGTTTTGGTTTTATTGTTGTGGTCGCATGTTCAGCACTTTGGAAACGTTTTGTTGTTTAAATGTGCTATATGAATAAAGTGGATTGGATTGGATTGGAATTCTTGGGAACGTGCTATTTGGTGCGGAGACGTTCCGCAGGCCCGGCCGTAGTTCATCAGAACTTGTTACAAATGATCTTGTATCTGTTTCAGACAAGGCCAGTATTGTAATATAGTATATATATAAAATAGTATTGCAGATAACTCAACTATACATCTGTCAGATACAAATATTAACATTGTAAATTCTCAGTTAGAGAGTGAAATAGAGTTCATGAATGAAAAACTTTTTGAATGTCTCAAAAACAACGTGCTTCATAGTTAGAACTACACATTGTTTACGTTCTGAACCAAAACTTGAGCTCAAAATAAATCATACTTTATTAACACAAGTTGAGCATGTTAAACTTTTAGGTATTGTAATAGACCAGAGACCTCTTTGGACAAGCAGATGCACAAATTGGTAAATAAAATGGGAAGTATTTTGTACAGTTAAAAAAGTAATTTAAGCTTCTTTTTTTCTTTTCTTTGTTAGATTCCATGAGCAGTTTCATTAGCAACCTTCAAAAGTTGCAGCTGGTGCAGAACAAAGTGGCAAGAGCCAAATGTAGTTAAAATGCATCAAAATCTCATGGTTTGAAGTTAAAAACAGATTATTATATTAATTGATGGTCTTTCTATGGAATATTATAACAACTAAAACCTTTTTATTTATACCAAACGCTTCTTTTCAGTACAGAAACTTGCACATCATTACTCAACTCGGCATGAAGTTAGTGGTTGTTTGATTTTACTCAAAGTAAGAACTTTATTAGTAGTACAGCGCTTAGTAACAAACAGAGCTATGCATGAATGGAATTCATTACCAAATGACATTAAACATCTTTTTTTAATTTCAGAAAATCCATAAAGATACATTATTTATGAAGAAGCTTTAATGCCAAACACCAATTCTAATACTTTGGATCATTTATGTCTGTTGTGATTGATTTTATTTGAGTTGTAGTTGTTGAAATATCTGTGTTGTTGGTGTAATAATGTGGATATTATTTCCATTGTATAAATTGCATTGCCATTGTGTCATTTGTGGACCCCAGGAAAAATAGATGATGGGGATCCTAATCAACAGACAAACAACTCCACAGTAATGTAATCAGTTAAACTAATGCTAAATAGAACACAGATATTTTTGTATAAATTCCAGATCAGTTGGGACAAAGTGATTCAAAATTAGCACCAATGGAACTGCAGAAACAGCTACAGTTGGATAAATGAGGCAGTCTGTGAAATGGATGATTTAAGAGACTTTGGTGGAATTAAAAAGCTGACTGCAGCTGCTGCTGATGTCGGTGATGATTGTGAAGTAAAGCAGACCAAATACAAACTGGATAACAGACCAGTTACCTCTCTGTGGATTGGAGGAAAAAAAAGAGGGTGGAGTATTGGCAGTACTTCTAGAAGAAGACTACATTAAAAAAGGCACAGGAGATTACTGTGTCAGCGTGATGAAGGTGAAGGTGTGATGATGGATTTAATAAGTGCATCTGATTCTCAGGTCAGGTGCAAGAAAGAAGTGAGAAAGAAGAAAGAAAGAAGTGAGAACGATGAGTCATGGAGATGAAATGAAGGAGGAGAAAAGAAGTTGGTTAAATGTGATTCAGGAGAACACGCAATAATAAAACTTCACAAACCAATTCATTTTTTTCAGGAAAAAGTGTTGAATATTTTTTAATTGATACATTAAAAGCTTTTATATATTTTTTTCTCCCACAATTAGAGTGTATAAGAGCTTTTACCATGTCATAAATCCACAATGATGAGTTTCAAAGGTCTAATCCTGTGCCCCGAGGCCTTCAGCATCAGTTTATTACTAATCACTATAAGAATGTACTAATGTAAATCATTCCTTTGTTTTAACTAATTGGATTTAAAGTGGCTCCACAATGACATGAATAGTGTTGTTTGGATTACACTTGATGTGATGATAAATTCTTAGACCTTTTAACCCTCAATGGAAACACAAATGTTAGCTTCTCAAACACAATCCGCAAGAAAAATTATCAGATTCAATTCGAGACAAAAAAAAAAAGTAATGTAGTTTGATTTTTGTCCCCAAAATAATGCAATTCCAGAAGCTGTAAAGAATATTAATATAATACACAAATACACTCCACAAACACTACAAAAAGACAGAAAGACCCACAAAACAACACCAAAACAAACAAAACAACACCTTAAACGCACAAAAAAGATGACAATTCATATAAAACAACTCTAAAGACACACAAATTGCCAACAAAATTACAATAAAAGACAGGTATTAACTCCAAAAACACAAATAGATAACTAAAGTTCAGAAAATGAAATAAAAATCCACAAAATGACAACAAGTACACACAAAATAATAACAAAAACACACATAACTCAAAAAACATAAACTAATGACAGAAATTTCCCAAATAATGAAAAAATATACAAAATTACTACAAGCACACACCACCACCGATCTTCATCCCAGTCAAAAATCGCATGAGATAAAATGAGATCTAACAACGTGATCTGATGCTGCGTTGAAAGCAACTCAGAACTCTGGATTTTACAAACCTCCTACTTAAACAAGTTCAGATGAACTATGGCTGGGCCCGCGGAAAGTCTCCGTGCCAAATGACTCGGTTCCACCAAGTAAAAAAAGGTCTCAGAGAGGCTCTTGACATCAGCTCATAGAATATCCATGTCAAATTACAGCCCGATTCAACAAGCATTAAAGGGCCCATGTTAAGATAAATTGACTTTTTTGTTCTTTAAACATCATAAAGTGTTATTTAGGCTTCATACACATGACAAGTGTTTTTTTTCATTGATTCCCTCAATCGTTTGCTAGAGGGTGATTTGCTTCATTCTTACTACAGGGTGAACCCAAGCACCTCACTCCAATTTGATGACGCGTTCCCACTTTTATGACAAATTTGAAGTGGCACTGAGCTGGAGAAGCCACGCCTCCAGGAAGCTCTCTGCCATGATTGACATGTAAACAGACACACCCACAAAGGTAAGCATTTCAGCGTCCTTCACACAGTGCGATGTATGCATTTTCTACAGTCTATGTACAGTATGTGCCGGCGAACGCCCCGCCCCCACGCTCTGTCTCGTGTTTATAAAGCAGCATGAGCTCGACTACGGAGTGGGTGGGAGGAGGGCGGGCCATCCTCTGGCCCTACGTCACCGTGCGGGGAGGAGGAAGTCAGTGTCTCGTCTATTAACACTCATGAAAATGCATACTGTAAGTAGGCCGCAAATCAGCCTGTTTGTGTAGAGTTGCTCAGAAAGTGACTTTTCAGAGGCTAAAATTCTGAAAAACAGGGTAGTTTGGGGAAATAACCCTCAAATACTATGTTTTTGGGGTTCTTAGAACAAATGGAGATGGGTGAAAAATAGCATAATATGGGACTTTTAAGGAGTAGTTATTTGAAAAATAGGGCCTCCGGCGTCCCCCTAACACCCCGTGACACTTACAGGGTAATGGGCCCCATTTCTATATTGTTATGTGTTCGGTACCACCAACCGTCGTCATATTTGACTCTCAAATAAATGATAAATCAAATTTAATTTTTTTTTCTTCCTTTGGGACTCCTTGGGGCTCCCCTTGGCCCCAAATTGAAAATCTGGCTTCAAGCGTGGTTGCATACACATCCATAGATTATAAAAATTTTAACCTGATCCGTTTACAAATAACAGAAGAGTAATGATTTGAACTAGTGTACGCAAGAAGAAGAAGAACAAGTACAAGAAGAACAAAGTCAGTGGCCTAAAAAGGGACCTTGAACCCCACCTGAAGTTAGAGCTCCTACTTGGTAAAGTCGGAATGAAAATCTAATATTCTAGCGATCAGCCATGTTGGAAGTATTCTCACATGCTGCTGTTGAAACTCAGATGAACTCGGAGATCGGAATTTTCAACTTGGAAATACACAGTTCGTAATTGCCTTGAACTCAGAATTCTGTGTTTCACAGTCAGCTGCTTCCTGATTGGCTAAATTCTAGGTCATAAATAACAAGCTGGTTTAATATTTACAACCCATTTCAGAGCAGATTATCAGGACAAATTCACTCTGAACAAACCTCAGAACACTATGGGGTGGAAAGTGTAAAAATGTAGTATAAAAGTTGTAGCTAACACATTTTCATTATTTATCTCACTTTTCTCATATTTAGCAGATTTTACTACATTTAACATTTAACCACATATATAGAGGTAAAAAAAAGTCATTAAATCTAAATATTTAAATCTAAATCTAAATGGCATTTGTTATATCTAATTGTTAAATCTAAGTCTAAAAATTTTAATCTAAATCTAAATGTTGTATATCATATCTAAATGCTATATCTTATATCTAATTGTAAAATCTAAATCTAAATATTAAATCTAAATCTAAATATTTAAATCTAAATGTAAATATTATATGTTAAATCTAAATATTTAAATCTAAATCTAAATTTTATATATCTTATCTAAATGCTTAATCTTATATTTAAATGTTTAATGTTAAATCTAAATCTAAATGATGAACCTAAATGCTAATTAACCCCGCCCCTTGAAACCTCAACTAATACACAAGCAGAGACACACACAGCCGCTCCCACCCACCTCTTCACCCTTCACCAATGCCTGCCTGGGTGAGATCGAGCGCGCGGTCATGGCAGGTGTACCAGCTGCACTTCACCGTACACTCCTAACACAACAGTGCAACACAGTTATTAAAATGTATTTTAATGCTGTAGTTTATCGATGTGTGTTATTTATGTTTACATGTGGTTACGGTAGCTAAATAGATAAGGAAGTGTGCTTGAAAGCCTAAGGTCTAAGGATCGAGCCCACAATGGGCTACCTTTCTTATTTTGTCTTTTTTGGGATGTCTGGAATACGTCTGCTGAGCACACCAATGTTGAAATGACGTGATGGCCTGAAGTTGAGATGACGTCTCTGGCGGGTGCAGAATAAAATTTTTTACGACTTTCTAGACATCTCTAAAAAAGAGGAAATTAGAAAAGTGGCCCATGGTGGGTTTGATCCCCAGACTTTGTGCTTTCAAGTGCACTTCACTTCATTTTATCTATTCACTACCGTAACCACAAGGAGATCTCAGCATGTTGCATCAAATTAACAAACACTGACACTATACAGCATTAAAATACATTTTAATAACTGTGTTGCACTTTTGTGTTAGGAGTGTACTGTGAAATGCAGCTCGTACACCTCCCATGACTGCGCGCTCGATCTTCGGGAGAGAACCAGCCATACATATCACCCAGGCAGGCATCGGTGATGAGGTGGGTGGGAGCGGCTCTGTGTGTCTCTGCTTATGTATTGGTTGAGGTTACAAGGGGCGTGGTCAATTAGCCTATGTGCGAAACATTTAAGTTCAACATTTAGATTTAGATTTAACATATTACATTTAGATTTAGATTTAAACATTTAGATTTAACATACAATATTTACATTTAGATTTAAACATTTAGATTTAGATTTAATATTTAGATTTAGATTTAACATTTAGATATAAGATTTAGCATTTAGATATGATATATAACATTAAGATTCAAATTTAAAATTTTGATTTAGATTAAATATTTAGATATAGATTTAACATTTAGATATAACATATACCATTTAGATTTAGATTTAAATATTTAGATTTAATGCTTTTTTTTTACCTCTATATATGTGATTAAATGTTGTGTTAAATGTAGGAAAATGTGCTAAATATGAGAAAAGTGAGATAAATAATGAAAATGTGTTAGCTACAAGTTTTATACTAAATTTTTACACTTGGCACCCCATAGAACACAGGAACATCTTAGAGGATGATCTTCTCAGACGTAAAATAATGTGGCGTTTGCATCCTTGGTTAGGAAGAGGGAAAATCAGGTCAGAAACCACCTAAATATCTTTGTGTGTACCTACTACACCACGTGGTCTGGAAATGCAGAGGCAACTAAATAATGTCCCAGTATTTCTTTCACTTCTCTTCCTGAGTCGAGGGTTCCATAAAACTTCGATCTACTTCACACGCTCAGCTAAAAATTCTCCACCTTACTTTTATTTAAATGCCAAACAGATTTAAAATAGATTTCCGTGCAAAGACAAAATGCTCCAAACGTAGCAGCTCGGGGGAGGGGCCACAGGGGAACCATTTCCCAGTGTGTTAAAAAAGAAGACACGGCCTTATTATTATTATGCCTGAAAGAAACAGGAGAGGAAAGGAGAGGGGAATGACACTGGGATTGTTATTTACAGCTTATTATCCAGATAAAGTGTGTTATTACTTATACGTCATGCTGTGTGGTCTGCCATTTTCAACCCACCACAGCACCAGCCTGTCATCCTCCACACGTTGGATGTCTTTGCACTTTTCTTCCAGGCAATGTGGCAAACTCCTTAGTGGCTCCCCAGGGACGGAGAATGACCAGTTTTAACTAAATGTCCTGTTCAGTGGCCCAGTGTAGCCATTTAGGAATGCAGTAGAATGCTCCCAACGGCACTCACTGCTCCTCCAATTAGAGGTCAGAGTGATGCTGGGGCAGGGTCTCCTGCAGATGGATGATGTCATTGTTTGGGGATGAGGAAGAGAGGAAGTGAAATGAGGAGATATTGCTGAGTGGAAGGTCAGATGGAACTTTGACTCTTTCTTCTTCTACAGCCTAAATGAGGCATGATAAATATTATATAAAGCTGCTCTGCTTTGTTTTTTATTATCATTTTTTGTTGGGCTCAGAGAGAAGCTCATTGTTTATTACCCAGAGGACAACGGGGGCTATTTTAGCCTCAGGCCCACAGTCGCTCTGATAGGTTAAAATAAGGACACAAAACACAGACATGGCTCCACAGTTCATTTCATTTTAGGTCAAACTTTGTCCACATTTAGAGCCCGCCCCCTTTTTGGTCTAGACAAACCATGTCCTCACATACATACATACAAACATACATACATACATACATACATACATACATACAAACATACATACATACATACATACATACATACATACATACATACATACATACATACATACAAACATACATACATACATACATACATACATACATACAAACATACATACATACATACATACATACAAACATACATACATACATACATACATACATACATACAAACATACATACATACATACATACATACATACATACATACATACATACATACATACATACATACATACAAACATACATACATACATACATACATACATACATACATACATACATACATACATACATACATACATACATACATACATACATACATACATACATACATACATACATACATACATACATACATACATACATACATACATACATACATACATACATACATACATACATACATACATACATACATACATACATACATACATACATACATACATACATTCATACATACATAACATTCTTTACTCATTGTGCTTTGTTTTTTATATGTTGTGTTACCGTTCAGCTCAGGAGGAAATCCAGTTTGGGATTTTTGCCTCAGGGTTTGTGTGGTTATATTATTTCATTTCTTCAAATGATGCAAGACAACAGACTTAGCAAAAACAAAAAAAACAAAAAACAAAAGAAATGTATTGTTAAAGGATTTTTTATTTTTTTTTTTTAGATAAAAGTAGCTTGAGAAGATGCTAATCCAACACAAGCATGCAACATAGGTCTTCAACAAGCAACAACAGCCAATAGAAAGCAACAAATACACAATCAGCCACTTAAAGAGTGACACATTATTTAATTTCAAAAAGAAAATGTCACAATATATTTTAGAGGGTGAGGTGTGAAGCAGTAGATTTATGTTTGTGTTTTTTTGGCATTAGTTAAATGTTGTATATCAAAGGTACATGTGTATATCTGTATTTATATATTTTGCGTTATTTGAAAAAAGGCTACTCAAATGTTATTGTTCAATGCTTGCATTTCTCTTGTATGTTTTGTATGTAACTTACTTGAATATTATTTTCAGTATGTTGAGAATATATGCATTCTGCCTGTTTCAGTCTTGGTATATGTATTTTTAAATTGTGATTTATGTTTGAATATTTTGTTAGACTGAAACAAACAAACAAATAAACAAACAAACAATCTAAAGAAGGGTAAAAAAAAATAAAAATAATCAAGCATTTTGTGTCCTATGAAATGATCCTCTAAGAGATGAGTCACCAACATGGTGCCCGTGGGCCCCAGGTAGCCCACATAGACCATGTGAGGGGCCCTCAGACCTGCTGTAACAGCAGCACTGATTTACTTGCCAGGCTTCAAACTCACAAAGATAAATTCAGATAACAGGTTTTACCTTAGTAGAGTTAAATACTGCTGCACTTTATAAAGTTTTTGTTTTAAATGAACCATCTTTAAATGTTTGTTTTCACTGAAACAACGAGACAAAGGAGTTAAAGTATTGTGGATAGGGTTTTAATAAAGATGTTGCAGATTTGGCTAAAAAAACTTACATAATTGTTCAATTGTAAGAACATGTTTTGTTTAGAAAAACTAGTAGTTAGTGGCTAGTAAAATAAGAACATGATGATTCCCAATGAAATGTTTCAGAAGTGACAGCTTGAAAATGAAGTCTTCTTTCATTATCATTCTAATTAAAGTCAAACTGGTTGTGTTTATCAAACTGGTAGTCCTTTGGATTTTTCAGTAACTGAATTTGTCCTGATAATCTGCTCTGAAACTTGAATATTAAACATGATCAATATTTACGACCTAAACTCCTTGTGTGTGAGGAAAGATGACGACTCATGACTCGTGGTTTGTGACGTGGAACGGACCAGCCAATCACTTTGCAGATACTGTATCTCAATCCCTTCAAATTCCCAAATTTAATATAATTCCACCAACGTACAATTAGGGCTGCAGTACTGCATTATTTGCAGTATTACTGAATTACACATCTCCCCCCCACTACAAAATTCTGGTACATTTAGAGAACATGTGCTGCAAATGCAAGGGATTTTGACAAATTACTTAAAGCTGCTGGAGGTGAACATTTTTAACAAATAAAGACAGTGTACATCTCATAGATCAATCAATAAAAAGAATAAAAAAATGATCAGATTGTTTGTTCGAATTTGACTTTTTTTTTCTTTTCTTTTTTTTTAATTCTCCAACATCAGCCCGAAGCAAGCTTGTCTTTTCAATTTCAGGAGACAAAGTCAATGTCCAAAGGTTTCAATTACTGCCAGAAAATGTAACCATGGTAATATTCAGAAAAAGAAAACATTCATATCTTAAAACTGTGCTGGGTATCAGTTTGATGATAAAAAAAATAATAATAATGCAAAGTTCATGAACTGATATAATTTTGAATATTATTGAAGATTATATTTTTTTCATTTTATGGTAATTTCTCCTCTTTCTAAAACATTGTATCGTAGAGCTAGCCCATTATCATCTGTCCTATGGTGAGAACTACTGTATTGCCATGAACCCTTACTTATATTTTATGTGCCCATTTATCCACAATATGTTCAATAACATCTATTTTTGATGCATTCTTCTGATCAAGAGGAGAAAAACCTGTCCATAGATGTTAAAGGGGAGGTATGATGAAAAAAATGACTTGGTTTTGCTACAGTGCTATGTATTCCTTTAGCCTCATTGGGAGGGCCAAAGTTGAAAAAGTTCTGTTTTCTCCTTCCCTTGTTATTCCACATTTTGTAAAAAGTCAGCTCCAAACGGGTCTGTTGGATTTTCCCGGTACCGTCCATCAATGAGCAGCTCTTTTACAGCACACTGTGTAGACTCTGAAGTGAGTAACAATCTAAGAGTAACAGCTGAAGAAGGCTGCAGCACTTAAACCTCTCACACTCTCCCATTTTCAAACTCAATAAACTGAACCAAGGACTCACACTTTTCAGTCTGTGTGTAGTTTTGTTCCTCGTGCACAGTGAGCGAGCTGCACGAGTCCATGAATGCAGGAGCTTTGCTGTGCCAGACGACATAATGAGAGCTCACTAACAAACCAAACACAACGCTCTTCTAATGCTTCTATAAAATCAGCAAAATGATGATCCATTGTTCTATGAATCTGTGATAAGCACATTTATATATTTATTTTATTTTTATTTATTCAGTTCATTTCCGACATGGTTGCAATCACAGAAATTCACTTTGACATTCAGAGCAAAATCACATCATCGTTTTTTTTTTTTTTTTTTGTCTTTTTTGCATGCCGGAAAGGGCGACGGAAAAAAGCATTTTGCTTATCAGAATCAGAATCAGAATCAGAATCAGAATCAGAATCAGAAATGTTTTTAATGGCCATGTACAGTTTTAAGGACAGTACAAGGAATTTGTCTTGGTACATGAATATTATCATGAATAATATCCACTGTTATCAAGTTTACTATTATTTGGGCCATAGTACTGTATATACTGTAGTCTTCCTAAAGATGGCAATTCTTGTTTTAATCAGAAATAAAATGGGTTAAAAGTGACAAAAAAATGGTGGAAAAAGAGATGAAATGGGATTTTAAAAACCGCAGAAATTGGTTACAAGTTGGAAATTAGAGTGGGCAAAAACGGACTTGCGCAATTTCTACACAAACATCTTGGTGAGTAGATGAGACAGCCTGGAACGACTGGCTGTGGGAGCCAATGATGATAAGTGATTTGTTTTTTGATTCAGGCTAGCACAATTTTGGTAGCATTGAGTCCTGGCATCCAGCTGAAATCCAATAAGGTGAAATAAGCATTTCATTTCTTCAGTTTGTTTCAATTCCGCGTAAACATTCCTAACGTCCAGCCACAAACGTACCGTCCGGACGGGCGGGCTCACCTCTGCCCATTCTATTTGTCAAAAAAATTTGGTCAATTGCATTAAGAGACAAACTGATGAATTAAATAATTTCAGTTTGGGATAGAGATGTAGAGGCTCCTATTAGTTTCACAAGACACAACAAAACAAGCAGCAGCAGGGGCAGATAAGGGTGAGAGAGGGAGCAGAAAAAAATGTGACCGCCATCGTCGAGTAGCAGAAGAGAATAAGCATGAAATATGGTGAAAAGAGGTTAAAAGTGACACTTGTGTCAACATATGTGACATTAGGTGGAAAAAGTGGTGGAAAGAGTTTATAAGTGCTGCAAAAGTCTAAAAAGGAGAAAAATATGCAAAAAAGGCATTGGAATTTGATATAGAAGTGGCAGAAATGGGAGTAATGTACATCAACCCTCCTTCCTCTCTCTCATTTACACCTGGTCAGAAAAACAGAAAAGAGGCTGTACTTTGTCCTGTAAATTAGTGGTTCTCAATCTTTTCAGCAGAAATGAAATAGGTTAAAAGTGACCAAAGATGGCGGAAATGGTGGTAAAATGGGATTTTAAAAAACACAGAAATTGGTTAAAAGTTGCAAATGATAGTGGCCAAAAACGGACTGAAAAAGTGGTAAAAAGCATTCAAAGTGTCAATATTGGAAGCATTTTATTAAACTGGCAAATAATGACAAATTGTGAATGTCGTTTTATTGGTAAAAACATGAAATATGGTGAAAAGAGGTAAAAAAAAATTACAATAATGGGTCAACATTAGGTGGAAAAGGGTTTACAAATGCTGAAAATGTATTTCAATGGCAAAAATAAATAAATAAATAAATAAATAAATTTCAGAAAAGGCAAAAATTCATTAAACGGAGCAAAATTATGGCAAGAGAAAGTGATGAAAATAAGTTAAAGTATGGCAAGTTTGGTATAGTTGCAGAAAAAGGTTAAAAATAAGCACTTATTTTTAGTGTAGGAAAGCCTTTGAAGAGTGACACTGTACTTTATGAAGAAGGATGAACATGTTCATTATGTTATCTATAATAATAGTTAATCATCTGTATTTTTCACGTTAATCTAGTTTGTGCTCCTGCTAGTTAATAATGAGTAAACACACTCAAACGTGTCCTATAATCTGCTCCATCCCATACATCACAGCCGTTGGTGGGTCTCTGGCTTCCTTCAGGGTGACTAACATGATTTCCATGATTTGACTGACCTTTGCTGGACTTGTTATGAAGGCAATGATTTCCTGTCCTTTTACCTCAGCTGATGCTGCAGCAGCAAACCAAGCAAAGACAGCCTCTGGTTTATCTTCAACCTCTCAGATATGAAATGTGAAATGAGCTGTAAACAGATCCTGGTGGTGAACTGAGGGTCAACAGGAAGGAGCAGCTGAAGTGAAGCAGCTTATTTATCAATATTGTACCAAGAACATATGAACTCTGGGAAAACATTTAACATGATTATCATTAACATAACTGCAGCATGTGTTCATATAGAAAGGATTCAATAAGTAAAATATGAAATATGTAAAATGCATTGTTATTATTAATTAGCAAGCGGGTCAGAAAATGAATGGATGGATATTATTAAAAATATTTTTTACATTATAGCATTATTAATAACAGACTATATGAGACATATTATTATTATTATTATTATTATTATTATTATTATTATTATTATTATTATTATTATTATTATTATTATTATTATTATTTGTAACAAGAATTTGTTTTAATAATATCAATAATAATATCGGGTCACATGAATTATTGTAATATTATTTTAATAATAATAATAATAATAATAATAATAATAATAATAATAATAATAATAATAATAATAATAATAATAATAATAATAATAATAATAATTTTTGCAACCCCCAAAAAAGGAGCGTCATTATTTTTTATTATTATTATTATTATTATTATTATTATTATTGAATGTTTTATTATAGCAATAATAGCTCATACAGTCTGTGTATTTATTATAAATGCCCTGTGTGTAAGCTTGTAATTTCATGTGTATTTGTACATAAAACACTCATTCATTCATCAGACTGTTAATGCACACCTGTTTATGAACTCAGTATTTCTTCATGCTTCCTGTAGATTTTGTCTGTTCTCTGACATTCACCATTTATTACATAATTTATCATTAGTAAAAAGGTAAGAAATTGTGTATTATGTAAGCTTTACAGTTCTTGTGATGTTATAGTCTCTGTATTTCTGTGAGAAATAGAGATTTAGGCTAATATATCAGACAGATGGATCTGCAGCACTTCCACTGGCCTAAATTCCAACATATCCGGCTGCTTAATGTGGGTTTGCAGCAGTAGAAAATGTTGAGTTTGCATTTTATTGTCATATAAAACGGGCGACACACGTGGCCCGGCTCTGGTGAGTAATTAGGGTTCATGTAAAGGAGATGTTGTTTTATTTTTGTATCTAGCTTTGGAGAAACCAACTAATAATTCATGTCTGGGTTCAGTAAAATAGGTTGGAATTACCTGGAAGTGGAGAAAAAAAATGGATGTATAGCAGGTCTTTACGACGATGAAAATCAATTATGGAGCCACTCTATATGTGAGATGTACCAGCAGACAGTGATGCTGACCCTGATCCAAACAAATAATGAAGGCTTCTCTTATCACGTTGACATCCTTCCATCTCACACACACACACACACACACACACGCGCACACACACACACACACACACACACACACACACACACACACACACACACACACACACACACACACACACACACACACACACACACACACACACACACGCACACACACTTCATCTCGCCTCGGGTCATGGAGAGCAAAAATCCATAAAGCTGCTAATAACCAGTGAAAGCCAGGGAATAATAAAAGGTCACCAGTTTATTCTAGTGCTTCCACACACACACACACACACACACACACACACACACACACACACACACACACACACACACACACACACACACACACACACACACACACATTGCACAAAACGCACTGGGTTTCAAACCCAAACCCATTTGACGGACCTAATTGCTCCAACACCATGTAAACCACTCCAGTGTCTCATGAAGGGATAAATAATACCAATAATAATAAAGAAAGGAAATGCCATCATCCTTTTTATTCTTTGCTCCTCAGCATTGAGAGAAATGCCTGTGCTGTGAGCTTCCCGCCACCCACGAGAGAAGCTTCTTCACAATAAAAGGCTTGTCTGTAACAATGACCCAGAGGCACGCCGCCGCCGCCGCCGTTTTGCTTTGGGAGATTTTTTTTTCTCTTTCTTACATTTGAAAAGCACTGACAGCTTTTTGTCTGACAGCCTTCACTTCAAATGTGTTTTAATGCGTCGGTCAGTCTGGTTTGAATTCATCATAGATCACAGTCGTCCTTCCATGTTCAAAAACAGCAGAAACTGAATCATATCTGTTGCACTGATAACAGTCAATCCTGAGACACTTTGTTTAGTTTATTTAGTTTGAAAAACTGAAAATCTAAATGATGCTTTCAGGCTGTGTTTTGTGTCTGCTGATATTTATTATTTATGAAAAGCTGCAGTACCTGTGCTACCATGCAGGGAGTATAATTCACATACATGTTTATATACCAGTAGTTCCCAAACTGGGGTACGTGTACCTCTCAGGGTTCTTGAACGTTTGTCAGTTTATTGTTATAGATTTCATTAGGCCAGGCTACCGGACTCAAACGCCACTCACTTTCTTCTTCTTCTTCTTCTTCTTCTTCTTCTTCTTCTTCTTCTTCTTCTTCTTGTGTACACTAGTTAAAATCACTACTCTTATTCGTGAACGGATCGGGCTGAATTTGCTAGGTATAATCTATGGATGTGTACGCATCGACGATCTGAGCCCGATTTTCAATTTGGACCTCAAGGGGCCCCAAAAGAAAAAAAATACAAATGTAAATTTCTCATTTATTTGCAAGTGAAATATTACGATGGTTGGTGGTACTGAATCATTGGCACATACCAATAAATAAATGGGATCCATTACCCCTTATGTGTCAAGGGGCCGCCAGGGGCCCCCAATTTATGAATTCTCTATGAATGAATATGATGAGACACTCGGAGCCCTTTTTTTTTAAATGAGGTCTGGGGGTCCAACCCCCATTTTCGGTAATTTCAAAATTTATGGGAACATAGTCACGTGATATATTGATTCAAAGGTAATTCAACGTAGATTACGATTATGCCTTGTACAATTCCATTAGGGGCCCGGGGGCTCTCTTTTTTTTTGGCAATTTACATTAAAATCGTTTTCTCGTTTATTTGTGAGTCAAATATTGCGACAGTTGATGGTACTTCAGAATCATTGACACATACCAATATATGAATGGGGTCCATTACTCAGTGTGTGCCATGGGGGCGCCATGAATGAATTATCGAGAACGTGGTTCCATGGTCGTACGGTATCTATACTTACAGCCAGTATATTATTTAATACTAATAAGGTTTGCTAAGTTAAATGCATGTTGCTATACGATCATTTTGTACTGAGGATACATTAGGGAACAGGTGAGTTTTGGGCCCTGGGATGCAAAGTAGCTTAGGATGCCAATTTGACTCAATTGTCATAAATATATAGCTGAATGATATATATTCTAGTTGGTTAATAGAACATATTTGACTAATGAGTAACATTTTTTGCTCACTGTTGGATTAGCAGCTGATTAATTTAATAATTACTCAAAAGCTTTTAAAAGGTTTATTTAATTAAACACTTTGTGGCCTTATTAGAATATTAAAAACAGACTTTTTTGGGCTTAAAAAGTTGTGAAAGCTGTTGTAGAAATAGAGGAAAAGTTGACACAGTAAAAGCCTGACTGGGATGATAAAGTCTCCTACTTGCAACTGGAAATAAAATCTTTAGGACTAAAAACTGTAGAGCAGACCTGGTGCTGTTTAAGTGTAAAACGTGTAAAAAGTGACTGTTATACGCTGTCACAGAGTTCATGGTCGCTAGTTAAAAGCTCGATGAATAAGACACGTTATGTAAGGTGACTCAAAGGCACTTCTCCATATACTGGAACAAGGTGAGTCCATCTCAAGTGTCTGGTTTTTAGTTGAATTCTGTCGCTTCACTTTGGCGCTGAGACAGATCTCACCTTCAAGAGTGCAAGAAAAACTTTTTTATTCATTTTTGAAATGATAGTTAAGGTTCTCTGCCATCCAGTTCATGGTATGTCTAGTAAACTGTATAAAGATGGATATTAAACATATAGAACCACATTGGTTATGGGCAGTGTTTCCTGCATAATTCAAACTGTCAGAGTTGGACGACTTTTATCACAGCAGGGCCACACGGGGTCACATGATCAACATTCATGTCAGCATTAGAATAATGACACAGGAAATAACAGTTTGTGTCTGCAATTCTGTTGTTTTGTGTTTTTTTGGAGTCATTTTTGGATAATTTTTTACTCATTTTATGTTTTTGTTATCAATTGTATTCTTTTTATGTATATATGTACAGTATATTTTCCTGATATTTTTGTTGTCCTTTATTGTAATTTTATATGTTTTTTGAAGTCATTTTCTGTATTTTTATAGAAATTGTAATACCAAATAAAGACAGCATTTAGAAACTAATCAATCAGAACATTATAA